>NW_025963344.1:0-41055 GCF_020740725.1 Corvus hawaiiensis | reverse complement strand
AATTGGTGGGAAAAGGGGGGGAAGGGGGAAGGGGGGAGGGGGAAAACCGGGAATTGTGGGGGAAAAGTGGGAAAAGAAGGAGAAAAATTGGGAAAATGGGGAAAAGGGGGGAAAAGGGGAAGAAAGGTGGGGGGAAATGGGGAGAAAATCGGAAAAAAAGGGGAAAGAGGGGAAAAAAAAGGGGAAAAGGGGAAAGGGGGAACGGAAGTGGGGGAAAAGTGGGAAAAGTGGGGAAAAATTGAGGAAAATTGGGGAAAATGGGGGACAAATTGGGGGAAATTGGGAAAAAATTGAAGGAAATTGGGGAAAATTGGGGAAAAAGTGAGGAAAATTGGGGGAAATGAGGAAAATTGGGGAAAATTGGGGGAAATTGGGGAAAATGAGGGAAATTTGTGGGGAAAAGTGGGAAAAGGAGGAGAAAAATGGGGGGGGAATCGGGAAAAAAGGGGGGAAAGGGAAAAATTGGGGGAAAATTGAGGAAATTTGGGAAAAAATGGGGAAAAATTGAGGGAAATTGGGGAAAATGAGGGAAAATTGTGGGAAAAATGTGGGGGAAATAAGGCGAAAAAGGGGGGGAATCGGGAAAAAAGGGGGGAAGAGGGAAAATTGGGGGAAAAAACTGAGGAAAATTGGGGGAAATTGACGAAAATTGGGGAAAAATGAGAGGAAAGGAGGAGAAAAATTGGGAAAAGTCGGGAAAAAAGGGGGGAAAGAGGAAAAAAATGGGGAAAAAAGGGGGGGAAGGGGGAGGGGGGAGGGGGAAACCGGGAATTGTGGGGGAAAAGTGGGGAAAAGGAGGAGAAAAATTGGGAAAATGGGGAAAATTTGAGGAAAATGGAGAAAATTGGGGAAAATGGGGGAAAATGAGGGAAAAGGAGGAGAAAAATGGGGGAAAATCGGGAAAAGGGGGGGAAAGAGGGGAAAATCGGGGAATAATTGAGGGAAATTGGGAAAAAATGGAGGAAATTGGGGAAAAATTGGGGAAAAATGAGGAAAATTGGGGAAAATGAGGGAAAATTGTGGGGAAATCGGAAAAAAGGGGGAAGAGGGAAAATTGGGGGAAAAATTGAGGAAAATTGGGGGAGAATTGGAGGAAATTGGGGAAAATTGAGGGAAATTTGGGAAAAATGAGGGAAAAGGAGGAGAAAAATGGGGGAAAATCGGGAAAAAAGGGGGGGAAGAGGAAAAAATGGGGAAAAAAGGGGGGGAAGGGGGAGGGGGAGGGGAAACCGGGAACTGTGGGGGAAAGTGGGAAAAGGAGGAGAAAAATTGGGAAATTGGGGAAATTCGGGCAAAGCCTCCGGGGCCGAAGGTCGCCCGCGAGTGGCGCAATCCCGGGAGGCCCCGGAGCGCCGGGAATGAGCCAAAATCGGGAATTTTGCCCCCAAAAATCGATCGGGGCTCCAAAGGACGAGGTCGCCGCGGCCCCGAGGCGCGGAATTCCCGGAAAAAAGGGGCGGGAATGGCGGGAAATCCCGATTTTTGGGGGGGTTGGGAATATCGGGGGGGGTGGGGAGGGGGAAAGCCGATGGATTTGGGGAGAAATTCTGGATTTTGGGGTAAAAAATGGGGATTTGGGGGGGGGGGGGGAGCTTGGATGGGGGAAAAAACCGCGGATTTAGGGCCAAATCCGAGAATTTTGGGTGAAAATCCCTGAATTTTGGGGCAGAATCCCTCAATTTTGGGGGAATTCCCTCAGTTTTGGGGCAAAATCCGTGGATTTTGGGGCCAAATCCTTCAGGTTTGAGGTAAAATCTCTCAGTTTTGGGGCAAACCCAACAATTTTAGGGCCAAGTCCCTCATTTTGGGGCAAAATCCGTCGATTTGGGGGTAAAAAACGTTTGGATTTGGAACAGAAGGCTCCAAATTTGGGGGTAAAATCTGGGATTTGGGTTCAAAGTCCTCGATTTTGGGGCAAATCCTTCAATTTTAGGGCAAAATCTGGTAATTTTGGGGTCAAATACCCCAATTTTGGGGTCAAATCCTACAATTTTGGGGTAAAAGTCTTCAATTTCAGGCCACAATCCGTTATTTTGGGCACAGAATCTGTCATTTTTGGGCCAAATTCCATCGATTTGGGGGCGAAATCCTTCGAAATGGATCCGAATCCTTCAATTTGGCGATAAAATGCTTCCGTTTTGGGGCAAACCCTGTCAATTTTAGTGCAAACTGCAGCGATTTGGGGGCAAAATCATCGATTTGGGGCAAAATCTTTTGATTTTGGGGGCAAAACCTTCCATTTTAGGGGCAAAATCTGCCAATTCTGGGGCCAAAAATGTTGATTTTAGGGCAAATCCATCAATGTCGGGGGGCAAATCCCCCGATTTTGGGGCCAAATCCCTCGATTTCGGTTCAAATCCCTCAATTTTGGGCTCAAATCCCAAAATTTTGGACCCAAATCCCACAATTTTGGGGTCAAATCCCTCAATTTCGGGTCAAATCCCTCAATTTCGGGTAAAATCCCTCGATTTTGGACCCAAATCCCTCAATTTTGGGGTCAAATCCCTCGATTTTGGGCTCAACTCCCTCAATTTTGGACCCAAATCGCCCGATTTTGGACCCAAACCCCTCAATTTTGGACCCAAATCCCTCAATTTTGTACCCAAATCCCTCAATTTTGGGGTCAAATGCCTCGATTTCAGTTCAAATCCCCCGATTTTAGACCCAAACCCCGCAATTTTGGGCTCAAACCCCTCAATTTTGGGGTCAAATCCTTCAATTTTGGACCCAAATCCCCAAATTTTGGACCCAAACCCCTCCGTTTTGGACCCAAATCCCCCGATTTTGGACTCAAACCCCTCAATTTTGGGGTCAAATCCTTCAATTTTGGACCCAAATCCCCAAATTTTGGACCCAAACCCCTCCGTTTTGGACCCAAATCCCCCGATTTTGGACTCAAACCCCTCAATTTCGGGTCAAATTACTCAATTTTGGACCCAAACCCCTCAATTTTGGGGCCAAACCCCGCAATTTTGGGCTCAAACCCCTCAATTTTGGGGTCAAATCCTTCAATTTTGGACCCAAATCCCCAAATTTTGGACCCAAACCCCTCCGTTTTGGACCCAAATCCCCCGATTTTGGACTCAAACCCCTCAATTTCGGGTCAAATTACTCAATTTTGGACCCAAACCCCTCAATTTTGGGGCCAAACCCGCAATTTTGGGCTCAAACCCCTCAATTTTGGGGTCAAATCCCCCGATTTTGGACCCAAATCCCTCGATTTTGGACTCAAACCCTCAATTTCAGGTCAAATTACTCAATTTTGGGGTCAAATCCCTCAATTTTGGACCCAAATCCCTCGATTTTGGACCCAAACCCCTCAATTTGGGGCCAAACCTCTCAATTCTGGACCCAAACCCCTCAATTTAGGGCTCAAACCCCTCAATTTTAGACCCAACCCCCCCCGATGTTGGACCCAAACCCCTCAATTTTTGGGGGGCTAAAATCCCCCAATTGCCCCCCCCTCCCCGCGCCCCCCGTGACGTCACTCACCGCCCAGGTGGAGCAGCCCCAGGAGGCTCCAGGTGAGCGGGAGCCGCCCCCGGGCGCACCTGGCGGGGCCCCGGAGCGCACCTGGAGCCGCCATGGCCGCGCTGGGGCCGGAGCGCGCCCCTCCCCCCGCAGTGACCCCGCAGTGACCCCGCAGTGACCGCGGGGGGAGGGGCGGGGGGAGGGGCGGGGCTGCGCCAGCTCCAGGGAAAAGCGGGAAGGGCCCCCCAAGAGCTCCGGGAGGCACCTGCGGGGGGCCGGGCAGGTAAATCCCACCTGGGGGCACCTGGGGGCACCTGCGGGGGGCCGGGCAGGTAAATCCCACCTGGGGGCACCTGGGGGCACCTGCAGGGGTACCTGAGGGGGGGCTGGGCAGGTAAATCCCACCTGGGGGCACCTGGGGGCTTGGGGACCTTAAACCATTGGGGAGCCCCTCACCTGTCCTGACCCTTCACCTGTCCCGGCCCTTCACCTGTCCCGACCCCTCACCTGTGCCCCAGCTCAGCCCACGTGGGACCCTCACCTGTCCCGGCGCCTCGCCTGTGCCCGAGCTCACCTGTCCTCACCTGCCCTCACCTGCCATGAGGATTTGGGGGCCCCTTTACCTGCGCGCCCACCTGGGGCTGCTCCTGCACCTGTGGCTCTGCGGTGAGTGGGGCCCGGGGGGGGAGGGGGCGGGGGAGGGACAGGTGAGGGGAAGGAGGCGGGGGAGGGGGAGGGGGCGGGGGAGGGGTCAGGACAGGTGAGGGGGGAGGGGGCAGGTGAGGGCCAGCCCCACCCCCCAGGTAACCCCGCCAGGTGCAGCTCGGGGCCAGAACTCACCTGAGCACCCCCCCCCATCCACACCTGCGGGGTGAGGGAGGATTCACCTGCCCCGGCTGAGCCCCACCTCACCTGTGCGGGGTGAGGGAGGATTCACCTGCCCCGGCTGAGCCCCCCTCTCACCTGTGCGGGGTGAGGGAGGATTCACCTGCCCCGGCTGAGCCCCCCTCTCACCTGTGCGGGGTGAGGGAGGATTCACCTGCCCCGGCTGAGCCCCCCCTCACCTGTGCGGGGTGAGGGGGGGGATTCACCCTGCCCCGGCTGAGCCCCCCTCTCACCTGTGCGGGGTGAGGGGGGGATTCACCTGCCCCGGCTGAGCCCCCCCCCCCTCACCTGTGCGGGGTGAGGGGGGGATTCACCTGCCCCGGCTGAGACCCCTCTCACCTGTGCGGGGTGAGGGAGGATTCACCTGCCCCGGCTGAGCCCCCCTCTCACCTGTGCGGGGTGAGGGAGGATTCACCTGCCCCGGCTGAGCCCCCCTCTCACCTGTGCGGGGTGAGGGAGGATTCACCTGCCCCGGCTGAGACCCCTCTCACCTGTGCGGGGTGAGGGAGGATTCACCTGCCCCGGCTGAGCCCCCCTCTCACCTGTGCGGGGTGAGGGGGGGATTCACCTGCCCCGGCTGAGCCCCCCCCCTCTCACCTGTGCGGGGTGAGGGAGGATTCACCTGCCCCGGCTGAGACCCCTCTCACCTGTGCGGGGTGAGGGAGGATTCACCTGCCCCGGCTGAGTCCCCCCCCTCTCACCTGTGCGGGGTGAGGGGAGGATTCACCTGCCCCGGCTGAGACCCCTCTCACCTGCAGCCCCAGGTGCGGCCGGCCCCGCCCCGCTCCGCCTGGCCGGGGGCCCGCACAGGTGCGCGGGGCGCGTGGAGGTTTTCCACGCGGGCAGGTGGGGCACGGTGTGCGACGACTCGTGGGACGCGGCGGGCCGCGCAGGTCACCTGCCGCCAGGTGCGCTGCGGGCCCGCGCTGCCGCTGCCCCGCCCAGGTGAGTTCGGCTCAGGTGAGGGGCCCATCTGGCTGGACGATGTCACCTGCACGGGCCACGAGGAGGCGCTGGAGCTGTGCCGGGCACGGCCCTGGGGCGAGCACAACTGCCGCCATGGCGAGGACGCGGGCGTGGCGTGCGCAGGTGAGCGCGGGGGGGCGGGGGGGGGCGGGGGGGGGCAGGTGGGTGCAGGTGAGCACAGGTGGGTGCAGGAGGGAGCAGGAGGGAGCAGGTGGCAGCATGTGGGTGCAGGTGAGCACGGGGGGGAGCAGGAGTGGGTGCAGGTGGGTGCAGGTAGGTGCAGGTGGGGGCAGGAGGGAGCAGGTGAGCACAGGTGAGTGCAGGTAGGTGCAGGTGGGTGCAGGTGGGTGCAGGTGGGTGCAGGTGAGCACAGGTGAGTGCAGGTGGTTGCAGGTGGGTGCAGGTGAGCAAAGGTGGGAGCAGGTGGGTGCAGGAGGGAGCAGGTGAGCACAGGTGGGTGCAGGTGGGTGCAGGTGAGCAAAGGTGGGTGCAGCAGGGAGCAGGTGGGTGCAGGTGAGCACAGGTGAGCACAGGTGGGTGCAGGTGGGTGCAGGTGAGCACAGGTGAGCACAGGTGGGTGCAGGTGGGAGCAGGTGGGAGCAGGAGTGGGTGCAGGTGGGTGCAGGTGGGTGCGAGTGGGTGCAGGTGAGCAAAGGTGGGAGCAGGTGGGTGCAGGAGGGAGCAGGTGAGCACAGGTGGGTGCAGGTGGGTGCAGGTGGGTGCAGGTGAGCACAGGTGAGCACAGGTGGGTGCAGGTGGGTGCAGGTGAGCACAGGTGAGCACAGGTGAGCACAGGTGGGTGCAGGTGGCAGCAGGTGGGTGCAGGTGAGCACAGGTGGGCGCAGGTGGGTGCAGGAGTGGGTGCAGATGGGTGCAGGTGAGTGCAGGTGGGTGCAGGAGGGAGCAGGAGGGAGCAGGTGAGCACAGGTGGGTGCAGGTGGGTGCAGGTGGGTGCAGGTGGCAGCAGGTGGGTGCAGGTGAGCACGGGGGGGAGCAGGTGAGCACAGGTGAGCACAGGTGAGCACAGGTGGGTGCAGGAGGTGGGTGCAGATGGGTGCAGGTGAGTGCAGGTGGTTGCAGGTGAGTGCAGGTGGGTGCAGGTTCTCCAGGTGTGCCAGGTGTGCCAGGTGCTCCAGGTGTGCCAGCTGTGCCAGGTGTGCCACTCCCCTCTTTCCCCCCCCCACAGGTGCTGATCCCCCGGTGCAGCCCCAGGTGCGTTCCCAGGTGGATCCCCAGGTGCTGCCCCGGGTGCTGCCCCAGGTTGGTGCCCAGGTGCATCTGCAGGTGCTGCCCCAGGTGGACGGGCAGGCGGATGATGAGGTGGATGCCCACGTGCCGCTGAAGGTGAGGCCCCAGGTGCCCCCCAGGTAACCCCCTGGTGCCCCCAGGAGATGCACAGGTGCCCCCAGGTGCCCCCCAGGTGTCCGCAGGTGACCCCAGGTGATGCACAGGTGCCCCCAGGTGCCCCCAGATGTCCCCGGGTGCCCCGAGGTGCCCGCAGGTGCCCCCAGGTGATGCCCAGGTGCCCCAGGTGTCCCCCAGGTGTCCGCAGGTGACCCCAGGTGCCCCTGGGTGCCCTCAGGTGCCCCCCAGGTGCCTGCAACTGACCCCCCGGTGCCCCCAGGTAACCTCCAGGTACCTGCGGGTGACCCCAGCTGACTCCAAGTGCCCCCGAGTGACCCCAGGTGTCCCCCAGGTAACCCCCAGGTGACCCCAAGTGCTCCTGGGTGCCCCCCAGGTGCCCCCGGGTGATGCGCAGGTGCCCGCAGGTGACCCCTAGGTGAGCCCAGGTGTCCCCAGGTAACCCCAGGTGCCCCCGGGTGTCCCCAGATACCCCCAGGTGACCCCCGGTGCCCGCAGGTGCGGCTGGTGAACGGCTCCTCCAGGTGCGCGGGGCGGGTGGAGGTGCTGCACCTGGGCAGGTGGGGCACCGTGTGCGACGACACCTGGGACCTGGCGGACGCGCGGGTCACCTGCCGGCAGCTGGGCTGCGGCACCCGCCGTCAGCGCACCTGGCCGCGCCCGCTTCGGGCCGGGCACGGACCCCATCTGGCTGGACGGGACGCAGTGCACAGGTGAGGAGCTCACCTTGGCCCAGTGCCAGCTGCACCCCTGGGGCGAGCACAACTGCGGGCACAGCGAGGACGCCAGCGCCGTCTGCACAGGTGAGCGCTCAGGTGGGCACGGGGGGCTCAGGTGGGGCTCAGGTGGGGCTCAGGTGGGCACGGGGGGCTCAGGTGGGCACGGGGGGCTCAGGTGGGGCTCAGGTGGGCACGGGGGGCTCAGGTGGGGCTCAGGTGGGGCTCAGGTGGGGCTCAGGTGGGCACGGGGGGCTCAGGTGGGGCTCAGGTGGGCGCTGCGGGGCTCAGGTGGGTGCTGTGGGCTCAGGTGGGTGCTGGGAGCTCAGGCGGGCACTGGGGGCTCAGGTGGGTGCTGTGGGCTCAGGTGGGCATGGGGGGCTCAGGTGGGTGCAGGTGGCTGCTGTGGGCTCAGGTGGGGCTCAGGTGGGTGCTGGGGGGCTCAGGTGGGGCTCAGGTGGGCTCAGGTGGGCACTGGGGGCTCAGGTGGGGCTCAGGTGGGCACGGGGGGCTCAGGTGGGTGCAGGTGGCTGCTGTGGGCTCA
Organism: Corvus hawaiiensis; assembly: GCF_020740725.1. Taxonomy (NCBI): domain Eukaryota; kingdom Metazoa; phylum Chordata; class Aves; order Passeriformes; family Corvidae; genus Corvus; species Corvus hawaiiensis. Next base: position 33,111 of record NW_025963344.1, on the reverse strand, counting down.
GGTGGGGCTCAGGTGGGTGCTGGGGGGCTCAGGTGGGGCTCAGGTGGGCTCAGGTGGGCACTGGGGGGCTCAGGTGGGGCTCAGGTGGGTGCTGGGGGGGCTCAGGTGGGCACTGGGGGCTCAGGTGGGCACTGGGGGCTCAGGTGGGGCTCAGGTGGGTGCTGGGGGGGGCTCAGGTGGGCACTGGGGGCTCAGGTGGGCACTGGGGGCTCAGGTGGGGCTCAGGTGAGCTCAGGTGGGCTCAGGTGGGGCTCAGGTGGGCACTGGGGGCTCAGGTGGGGCTCAGGTGAGCTCAGGTGGGCTCAGGTGGGGCTCAGGTGGGCACTGGGGGCTCAGGTGGGGCTCAGGTGAGCTCAGGTGGGCTCAGGTAACAGCTGGGCTCTGCAGAGCCCAAGGCGGGTGCCCAGGTGTGCCCAGGTGTGCCCAGGTGTGCCCTGACCCTCCCCCTTCCCCCGCAGGTGCGGACCCCCCCCAGGTGCGGCTGCAGGGCGGCCCCGGGCCCTGCGCGGGGCAGGTGCAGGTGCTGCACAACCGCACCTGGCACCAGGTGTGCGGGCACCGCTGGGGCCTGCCCGAGGCGCAGGTGGTGTGCAGGCAGGTGGGCTGCGGGCCCGCCCTCAGCGCACCTGTGGGGCCGCCCGCGGGGGGGCCCTGGCTGGCCGGGCTCACCTGCCGCGGCTCCGAGGAGCTGCTGCTCGAGTGCCGCGGCATCGAGGCCGGCGCCTGCGCCTCAGCTGTGGCCGCCGCCGCCGCCTGCGCCGAGCCGCCAGGTGAGGGGGGCGGCCGGGGCACCTGGGGCACCTGCGGGCACCTGGGGGCACCTGCGGGCACCTGGGGGCACCTGGGGGCACCTGGCCGTGTCGGCGATCTCCTGTCCTCACTTGTGCTCGCGAATCTCTCCTGATCTCACCTGTCCTCACCTCTCCCTCACCTGTGTCACCTGTGTGACCTGTCCCAGGTGTGCCCTCCCCTGTCCCTCACCTGTCCTCACCTGGCTCCGTGTCTTACCTGTCTGTCACACCTGTCCCTCACCTGTGCCACCTGTGTGACCTGTCCCAGGTGTGCCCTCCCCTGTCCCTCACCTGTCCCAGGTGTGCCCTCCCCTGTCCCTCACCTGTCCCAGGTGTTCCCTCATCTGTCCCTCACCTGTCCCAGGTGTTCCCTCACCTGTCCCTCCCCTGTCCCTCACCTGTCCCAGGTGTTCCCTCACCTGTCCCTCCCCTGTCCCTCCCCTGTCCCAGGTCTCCCTTCACCTATTCCTCACCTGTCCCAGGTGTGCCCTCCCCTGTCCCCGGTGTTCCCTCCCCTGTCCCTCACCTGTCCCAGGTGTCCCTCACCTGTCCCTCACCTGTCCCAGGTCTCCCTTCACCTATTCCTCACCTGTCCCAGGTGTGCCCTCCCCTGTCCCTCCCTTGTCCCAGGTGTTCCCTCCCCTGTCCCTCACCTGTCCCAGGTGTTCCCTCACCTGTCCCAGGTGTCCCTCACCTGTCCCTCACCTGTCCCTCACCTGTCCCTCACCTGTCCCAGGTGTTCCCCTCACCTGTCCCAGGTGTCCCTCACCTGTCCCTCACCTGTCCCTCACCTGTCCCAGGTGTTCCCTCCCCTGTCCCTCCCCTGTCCCTCCCCTGTCCCTCACCTGTCCCTCCCCTGTCCCTCACCTGTCCCAGGTGTTCCCTCCCCTGTCCCTCACCTGTCCCTCCCCTGTCCCTCACCTGTCCAGGTGTTCCCTCCCCTGTCCCTCCCCTGTCCCTCACCTGTCCCAGGTGTCCCTCACCTGTCCCTCACCTGTCCCTCACCTGTCCCAGGTGTTCCGGGCTCCTGCGCGGTGCTGGAGGCGCTGCTGGGGGTGGGGGCGGGGCTCTGCGGGGCCCTGCTGGGCCTTTACCTGTGCGCCAGGTGCGCCCCCCCCCGCCGGGGCCGGCGCCACAAAGGTACGGCCGGGACCCCCCAGAAAACCCCCAAAACCTCCCAAAAAACCCCCAAACCCCAAAACCCCCCCCAAAAAACAAAAAAAAAACCAAAAAAAACCCAAAACCCCCCCAAAACTCCCAAAAAAACCACCCCAAAACTCCCAAAAAAAACCCAAAAACCCCAAAAAAAACCAAAAAAACCCAAAACCCCCCCAAAAAAACCCAAACCCCCCCAAAAAAACCCCAAAACCCCAAAAACCCCAAAAAAAACCCCAAAAAAAACCCAAAACCCCCCCAAAAAACGCAAAACCCCAAAAACCCCCAAAAACCCCAAAACTCCCAAAAAAAACCCCAAAAACCCCTCAAAAAACCCCAAACTTCCCCCCCCAAAACCCCCAAAAATCCCCCCCAAACTCCCCCAAAAAACCCCAAAACCCCCCCAAGAACCCCCCCAAAAAACCCCCCCAAACTCCCCCAAACCCCAAAAAATCCCCCCCCAAAAACCCAAAAACCCCCAAGCCCCCCAAAACCCCACAAAATCCCCCCAAAACTCAAAACCGAAAAACCTCCCCAAAAAACCCCAAAAAACCCCAAAACTCCCCACAAAAAAACCCAAAAGTCCCCCAAAACGCCCCAGAAAACCCCCAACCCCCCCCAAAAATCCCCAACTCCCAAAAATCCCCCAAAAAAAACCCAAAAAAAACCCCCAAAAAACCCCAAAACTCCCCCCAAAAAACCGCAAATTCCTCAAACCCCCCCAAAAAACCCCAACCCCCGCAAAACCCCCCAAAACCCCCAAAAACTCCCCCAAAAACCCCCAAAACTCCCCAACCCCCGCCCCAAAACCACGCAAAACTCCCCCAAAACCCCAAAAACCCCTCCCCAAAACTCCCCCAAAAAACCCCCAAAACTCCCCCAAAAAAACCAAATTCCCCCAAACCCCCCCAAAAACCCCCCAAAAAAACCCAAAAAACCCCAAAACCCCCCCAAAACCCCCAAAATTCCCCCAAACCCCCACAATCCCCCCAAAACTCCCCCCAAAAACTCCAAAACCCCCCAAACCCCGCCCACATTCCCCCACCCCCCCCAAAAAAAACCCCAAAACTCCCCAAATTCCCCAAACCCCCCCCAAAAAATCCTCCTATTCCCCACCCCCCCAAAACCCCCCAAACCCCCCAAATTCCCCAAGAAGCCCCAAAACCCCCCCAGAAAACCCCAAAACCCCTCCCAAAAACTCTCCCCAAAAAAACCCAAACCCCCCAAATCTCCCCAAAAAACCCCAAAAACCCTAAAAACACCCCAACCCCCCCCAAAAAACCCACAACCCTCCCCCCAAAAAAAACCCCAAAACCCTCCAAAAAAACCCCAAAACCCCCCAAAACCCCCAACCCCCCCCCCCCCCAAAAAACTCCAAAACCCCTCAGAGACCCCCCGGGACCCCAACCCCAAAACCCTCAGGTGACCCCAAAATCCCCCCCAGGACCCCCCCCAAATCCATCCCGAACCCTCCAAGACCCCTCCCCAAAATCCCCTGGGAAGATTTGGGGGTCCCTGGGTGGGGTTTTGGGGAGTCCTGGGTGGGTTTTGGGGGGGATTTGGGGGATTTGGGGGTCCCTGGGTGGGGTTTTGGGGGGTCCTGCGGGAATTTGGGGGGTCCTGGGCGGAGTTTGGGGGGTCCTGAGCGGTTTGGGGGGGGTCTGGGGGATTTGGGGGTCCCTGGGTGGGGTTTTGGGGGGGATTTGGGGGATTTAGGGGTCCTGGAGGGGATTTGGGGGTCCCTGGGTGGGGTTTTGGGGGGGATTTGGGGGATTTGGGGGTCCTGGAGGGGATTTGGGGGTCCCTGGGTGGGGTTTTGGGGGGGATTTGGGGTCCTGGGTGGGGTTTTGGGGGGTCCCTGGGGGTTTTTGGGGGGTCCTGAGGGATTTGGGGGTCCCTGGGGGGGTTTTTGGGGGTCCCTGGGGTTTTGGGGGGGGGGTCCCGGGGGAATTTGGGGGGGTCTGGAGGGGTTTGGGGGGGGTCTGGGGGATTTGGGGGGTCCTGCGGCAATTTGGGGGTCCTGGAGGGGATTTGGGGGTCCCTGGGTGGGGTTTTGGGGGATCCGGGGGGGATTTTGGGGGGGTCCTGAGGGATTTGGGGGGTCCTGAGGGGTTTTGGGGGGTCCTCGAGGGGTTTGGGGGGGGGATTTGGGGAATTTGGGGGTCCCTGGGCGGTTTTGGGGGGTCCTGACAGGATTTGGGGGGGTCCTGGAGGGGTTTTGGGGGGGGGGATTTGGGGGATTTGGGGGTCTCTGGGTGGGGTTTTGGGGAGTCCTGAGGGGTTTTGGGGGGGTCCTGGGGGTATTTGGGGGGGTCTGGAGGGGTTTTGGGGGGGTCTGGGGGATTTGGGGGGGTCCTGGAGGGGATTTGGGGGTTCCCTAGGTGGGGTTTTGGGGGGTCCGGGGGGGATTTTGGGGGGTCCTGAGAGGATTTGGGGGGGTCTTGGAGGGGTTTTGGGGGGTCCTGAGGGATTTGGGGGGTCCTGGAGGGGTTTGGGGGGGGCTGGAAGGAGTTTTGGGGGGGGGTCCTGAGGGATTTGGGGGGGTCCAGGGGGGAATCTGGGGGGTCCTGGAGGGGTTTGGGGGGGGGGGCTCTGGGGAATTTGGGGGTCCCTGGGCGGTTTTGGGGGGTCCTGAGAGGTTTGGGGGGGGATCTGGGGGAATTTGGGGGTCCCTGGGTGGGGTTTTGGGGGGTCCTGAGGGGATTTGGGGGGTCCTGGAGGGGTTTTGGGGGGTCCTGGGGGAATTTGGGGGTCCCTGGGGGGGTCCTGAGGGTCCCTCCCCCCCCCCCCCAATATCGCAGGGGAGCCGCTGATCCCGGAGCCGGAGGAGCCGCCGAGCGCAGCGGAGCCGTAGGGACCCCAAAAATCATCCGGAACCCCCCCCAAAATCACCCGGAACACCCCAAAAATCACCCGGGACCCCAAAAATCACCCGGGACCCCCCAAAAATCACCCGGGAACCCCCAAAAATCACCGGAACACACCAAAAATCACCCGGGAACCCCCCAAAAATCACCCGGGAACCCCCAAAAATCACCGGGGACCCCAAAAATCACCCGGAACACCCCAAAAATCACCCGCAACACCCCAAAAATCACCCGGGACCCCCCAAAAATAACCCGGGATCCCAAAAATCACCCGGAACACCCCCCAAATCACCCGGAACACCCCAAAAATCACCCGGGACCCCCCCAAAAATCACCCGGAACACACCAAAAATCACCTGGGACACCCCAAAAATCACCAGGGAACCCCCAAAAATCACCCAGGACCCCAAAAATCACCCGGAACACCCCAAAAATCACCCGGGACACCCCCAAAATCACCCGGGACCCCCAAAAATCACCCGGAACCCCCCCAAAAATCACCTGGGACACCCCCAAAAATCACCCGGGACCCCCCCAAAAATCACCCGGGACACCCCCAAAAATCACCCGGGGACCCCAAAAATCACCCGGAACACCCCAAAAATCACCCGGGACCCCCCAAAAATCACCCGGGAACCCAAAAATCACCCGGGGACCCCCAAAAATCACCCGGAACACCCCAAAACTCACCCGGGACCCCCCAAAAATCACCTGGGAACCCAAAAATCACCCGGGGACCCCCAAAAATCACCCGGAACACCCCCAAAAATCACCCGGGAACCCAAAAATCACCCGGGGACCCCAAAAATCACCCGGGACACCACCAAAAATCACCCGGGAACCCAAAAATCACCCGGGGACCCCCAAAAATCACCCGGAACACACCAAAAATCACCCGGAACACCCCAAAAATCACCCGGGACCCCCAAAAATCACCTGGGACACCCCCAAAAATCACTCGGGAACCCCCAAAAATCACCCGGGACCCCAAAAATCACCCGGGGACCCACAAAAATCACCCGCAACACCCCCAAAATAACCCGGGACCCCAAAAATCACCCGGGACCCCCCAAAAATCACCCGCAACACACCAAAAATCACCCGGGACCCCCCCAAAAATCACTCGGGAACCCCCAAAAATCACCCGGGACACCCCAAAAATCACCCGGGACCCCAAAAATCACCCGGGACCCCCCCCAAAAATCACCTGGGACATCCCAAATATCACCAGGGAACCCCCAAAAATCACCCGGAGACCCCCCAAAAATCACCCGGGACCCCCCCAAAATCACCCGGAACACACCAAAAATCACCTGGGACACCCCAAAAATCACCCGGGACACCCCAAAAATCACCCGGGGACCCCCAAAATCATCCGGGGACCCCCAAAAATCACGCGGGGACCCCCAAAATCATCCGGGGACCCCAAAAATCACCCGGGACCCCAAAAATCACCCGGAACACACCAAAAATCATCCGGGACCCCCCCCAAAAATCACCCGGGGACCCCAAAAATCACCCGGGACCCCCCCAAAAATCACCCGGGACACCCCAAAAATCACCCGGGAACCCAAAAATCACCCGGGGACCCCAAAAATCACCCGGGGGCCCCCAAAAATCACCCGCAACACCCCAAAAATCACCCGGAACACACCAAAAATCACCTGAGACACCCCAAAAATCACCCGGAACACCCCCAAAAATCACCCGGGGACCCCAAAAATCACCCGGAACACCCCAAAAATCACCCGGGACCCCCCAAAAATCACCTGGGACACCCCCAAAATCACCCGGAACACCCCAAAAATCACCTGGGACACCCCAAAATCACCCGGGACACCCCCAAAAATCACCTGGGACACCCCAAAAATCACTCGGGACACCCCAAAAATCACCAGGGAACCCCCAAAAATCAGCCGGGGACCCCCAAAAATCACCCGGGACCCCCCCCAAAATCACCCGGAACACACCAAAAATCACCCGGGACACCCCAAAAATCACCCGGGGACCCCAAAAATCATCCGGGGACCCCCAAAAATCATCACCCGGAACACACCAAAAATCACCCGGGACACCCCAAAAATCACCCGGAACACCCCAAATATCACCAGGGAACCCCCAAAAATCACCCGCAACACCCCAAAAATAACCCGGAACACACCAAAAATCACCTGGGACACCCCAAAAATCACCCGGGAACCCCCAAAAATCACCCGGGACCCCAAAAATCACCCGGAACACCCCCAAAAATCACCCGGGACACCCCAAAAATCACCAGGGACCCCCCCCAAAATCACCCGGGACACACCAAAAATCACCTGGGACACCCCAAAAATCACCCGGGAACCCCCAAAAATCACCCGGGAACCCAAAAATCACCCGGGGACCCCCAAAAATCACCCACAACACACCAAAAATCACCCGGGACCCCCCAAAAATCACCCGGAACACCCCAAAAATCACCCGGGACCCCAAAAATCACCCGGACCCCCCCCAAATCACCCGGAATACACCAAAAATCACCCGGAACACCCCAAAAATCACCCGGGACCCCCCAAAAATCACCCGGAACACACCAAAAATCACCTGGGACACCCCAAAAATCACCAGGAACCCCCAAAAATCACCCGGGACCCCAAAAATCACCCGGAACACCCCAAAAACCATCCGCAACACCCCCAAAAATCACCCGGGACCCCCCAAAAATCACCTGGGACACCCCAAAATCACCCGGGACACCCCAAAAATCACCTGGGACACCCCAAAAATCACTCGGGACACCCCAAATATCACCCGGGAACCCCCCCCAAATCACCCGGGACACCCCAAAAATCACCCGGGACCCCCCCAAAATCACCCGGGACACCCCCAAAAATCACCAGGGAACCCCCAAAAATCAGCCGGGGACCCCCAAAAAATCACCCGGGACCCCCCCAAAATCACCCGGAACACACCAAAAATCACTCGGGAACCCCCAAAAATCACCCGGGAACCCCCAAAAATCACCCGGAACACCCCAAAAATCACCCGGGAACCCCCAAAAATCATCCGGGAACCCCCAAAAATCACCCGGGACACCCCAAAAATCATCCGGGGACCCCCAAAAATCACGCGGGGACCCCCAAAATCATCCGGGGACCCCAAAAATCACCCGGGACCCCAAAAATCACCCGGAACACACCCAAAAATCACCCGGGACCCCCCAAAAATCACCCGGGACACCCAAAAATCACTCGGGACCCCCCAAAAATCACCCGGGACACCCCAAAAATCACCCGGGGACCCCCAAAAATCATCCGGGGACCCCCAAAAATCACCCGGGACACCCCAAAAATCACTCGGGACCCCCCAAAAATCACCCGGGACACCCCCAAAAATCACCCGCAACACCCCAAAATCACCCGGAACACACCAAAAATCACCTGGAACACCCCAAAAATCACCCGGGAACCCAAAAATCAGCCGGGGACCCACAAAAATCACCCGCAACACCCCAAAAATCACCCGGAACACACCAAAAATCACCTGGACACCCCAAAAATCACCCGGGACACCCCAAAAATCACCGGGGACCCCAAAAATCACCCGGAACACCCCAAAAATCACCCGAGACCCCCCAAAAATCACCCGGAACACCCCAAAAATAACCCGGGACCCCAAAAATCACCCGGGACCCCCCCCAAATCACCCGGAACACCGCCAAAAATCACCCGCAACACCCCAAAAATCACCCGGGACCCCCCCAAAATCACCCGGAACACACCAAAAATCACCCGGGACACCCCAAAAATCACCAGGGAACCCCCAAAAATCACCCGGGACCCCAAAAATCACCCGGACACCCCCAAAAATCACCCGGGACACCCCAAAAATCACCAGGGAACCCCCAAAAATCACCCGGGGACCCCCAAAAATCATCCGGGACCCCCAAAAATCACCTGGGACACACCAAAAATCACCCGCAACACCCCAAAAATCACCCGGGACCCCCCCAAAATCACCCGGGACACCCCAAATATCACCAGGGAACCCCCAAAAATCAGCCGGGGACCCCCAAAAATCACCCGGGACCCCAAGAATCACCCGGAACACACCAAAAATCACCTGGGACACCCCAAAAATCACCCGGGGACCCCCAAAAATCACCCGGGGACCCCCAAAATCATCCGGGGACCCCCAAAAATCACGCGGGGACCCCCAAAATCATCCGGGGACCCCAAAAATCACCCGGACCCCCCCAAATCACCCGGAACACACCAAAAATCACCCGGGGACCCCCAAAAATCACCTGGGACATCCCAAAAATCACCCGGGAACCCCCAAAAATCACCTGGGACATCCCAAATATCACCAGGGAACCCCCAAAAATCACCCGGGGACCCCAAAAATCACCCGGGGACCCCCCCAAAATCACCCGGAACACACCAAAAATCACCTGGGACACCTCAAAAATCACCCCGGGAACCCCCAAAAATCACCCCGGGAACCCCCAAAATCATCCGGGGACCCCAAAAATCACCCGGGACCCCAAAAATCACCTGTGACCAGCCCCGCCCGCCCAGAACGGCTGGGGAAGCCCCTCCCCCTTGTATTTATTCACCCCCAGTCTTGAAATACCCTCCAAACCCAGTAAAAACCAGTAAAAACCAGTAAAAACCGGTAAAGGCCGCTAAAAGCGGAGCGGGACTACATTACCCAGCGTGCACCGCGCGCGGTTTCCGGTGGGGGGGCGCGGCCCGGCCGAGGGGGGCGTGGCCTGGGCGGCGGCGGCGAAGGCGGGAAGCGGAGGGGGCGTGGCCTCGTGAGGCGGAGGGGGCGTGGCCTCGTGGGGCGGAGGGGGCGTGGCCTCGTGGGGCGGAGGGGGCGTGGCCTCGTGAGGCGGCGCGGCCCGGGCGTTGCGCGGCGGCGGCGGCAGCGGCGGGATCGGCCCGGCCCCGGTTCTGCCCCCGGTTCCTGGCCCGGTGCCGGCCCCGGCGGAGTCTCCGCGAGCCCAGGGGGTGAGCGGGGAGCGGGGCAGGAGGAGGAAGAGGAGGAGGAAGCGGCGGGGCCGCGGCGGCGGCGCCTGCGCGGGGCGGGCCTGGAGAGGGCGGGGCCTGAGGGGCTGAGGGGAGAAGGGGCAGGGGCTGAGGGCGGGGAGGGGGCGGGGCTTGGGGTGGCCACGCCCCCGTCAGTGTTCCACACCCCCCCCCCCGGTCGGGTCTGGGGTCTCACCTGCACACCTGGGATGGGTCTGGGGTCTCACCTGATCCCCCAGTGCTGGGTCTGGGGTCTCACCTGGCCCAGAGTCCCCCCAGTGCTGGGTCTGGGGTCTTAACCTGAGTCCCCCAGTGCTGGGTCTGGGGTCTCACCTGTCCCCCAGTGCTGGGTCTGGGGTCTCACCTGGCCCAGAGTCCCCCCAGTGCTGGGTCTGGGGTCTTAACCTGAGTCCCCCAGTGCTGGGTCTGGGGTCTCACCTGTCCCCATATTTCGGCTCTGGGGTTTCACCTGTCCCAGTGTTTCGGCTTTGGGCTCTCACCTGTCCCCGTGTTTCGGCTCTGGCCTCTCCCCCCTCACCTCCGGCCTCTCACCTGCGGCCGTGTCCCCTCAGGTGCGGCCATGGCGGGCGCAGCGCCCCCCGCAGGCGCCCCCGAGCACCCGTTCACCTGCCGGGAGTGCGGCAAATCCTTCCGCTGGTCCTCGCGCCTGGCGCATCACCTGCGCAGCCACACGGGCGAGCGGCCCTACCGCTGCCCCGAGTGCCCCAAGGCCTTCAAGGGCTCCTCCGCCCTCCTCTACCACCTGCGGGGGCCACACGGGCGAGCGGCCCTACACCTGCGGCACCTGCGGCAAGAGCTTCAAGCGCTCCTCGCTGCTGCAGACGCACCTGCGCGTGCACACGGGGCTGCGCGCCTTCCAGTGCTCCCAGTGCGGCCTCACCTTCAAATGGGCGTCCCACTACCAGTACCACCTGCGGCAGCACTCCGGCGAGCGGCCCTACCGCTGCCCCAGCTGCCCTAAAGCCTTCAAGAACTCGTCCAGCCTGCGGCGGCACCGGCACACGCACACGGGCGAGCGGCCGCACGCCTGCGGCACCTGCGGCAAGGCCTTCGCGCAGGCCACCAACCTGCGGCAGCACCTGCGCGTGCACACGGGCGAGCGGCCCTACAGCTGCGGCACCTGCGGCAAGAGCTTCACGCACTCGTCCAACCTGCAGCTGCACCGCCGCACGCACGGCCCTGCCCCGCGCTGCCCCGCCTGCGCCGCCGCCGCCGCCGCCTCGCCCGCCTGCCCGCACGGCCCCGCCGGTGCCGCCTCACCTGAGCCGCTCTGGAGGCCCCTGGGCGTCACCTGCGCCCAGCAGGAGGGGACGGGCGCGGTGCCGCCGCCGCCGCCGCACCGCTGCCTCACCTGCGGCAAGAGCTTCAAGAACGGCTCGGGGCTGGCGCGGCACCTGCCCGGCCACGGAGCCGCGCCCCAGCCGGGCGAGGCCGCACCGGCCGCCGAGCCCCCCGCGCCGGCCGAGCGGCCGTACCGGTGCGGCGAGTGCGGCAAGGCCTTCAAGGGATCCTCGGGGCTGCGCTACCACCTGCGGGACCACACGGGCGAGCGGCCCTACACCTGCGGCACCTGCGGCAAGAGCTTCAAGCGCTCCTCGCTGCTGCAGACGCACCTGCGCGTGCACACGGGGCTGCGCGCCTTCCAGTGCGCCCAGTGCGGCCTCACCTTCAAATGGGCGTCCCACTACCAGTACCACCTGCGGCAGCACTCCGGCGAGCGGCCCTACCGCTGCCCCAGCTGCCCTAAAGCCTTCAAGAACTCGTCCAGCCTGCGGCGGCACCGGCACACGCACACGGGCGAGCGGCCGCACGCCTGCGGCACCTGCGGCAAGGCCTTCGCGCAGGCCACCAACCTGCGGCAGCACCTGCGCGTGCACACGGGCGAGCGGCCCTACAGCTGCGGCACCTGCGGCAAGAGCTTCACGCACTCGTCCAACCTGCAGCTGCACCGCCGCACGCACTCGGCCCGCGCGGCCCTTCCGCTGCCCCGCCTGCCCCAAGGCCTTCGTCATGGCCGCCTACCTGCAGCGGCACCTGCGCACGCACGGCCCCGCGCCCGCCGCGGCGCCGCCGGTGCCGGTGCCGGTGCCGCCCGTGAGCCTCGTGCTGCTGCCCGGCCCGCAGCGGCTGCAGCTCGTCGCCGGCGGCGCCTCGGCCCAAAAGGTGCTGCTGCTGCCCGCCCTGACTCGTGGCTCTGGGCACGCTCCGGGCACGCAGGTGGGCAAACAGGTGGGCAGCCAGGCGGGCAGCGGCACGCAGGCATGGCACGGCGTCTTGTTTGTGCCCAGTGGGGGCGGTGAGGGGATGGGCGCCGGGGGGCAGCTGAGGGTGGCTGAGGTGACCGGGGTGACCGGGGTCACAGGGGTGACGGGGGTGACCGGGGTGGCCAGGGTGACTGGGGTGGCAGGGGTCACAGGGGTCACAGGTGTAGGGGTGACAGGAGTGACAGGTGTAGGTGTCACAGGGGTTACAGGTGTGACAGGAGTCACACGTGTGGGTGCCACAGGTGTCACAGGTGTAGGGGCCACAGGGGTGACCGGGGTCACAGGGGTCACAGGTGTCCAGCTCCAGGTGCTGCCAGCGGCCCCAGAGGTCACCAATGCCCAGGTGCAGGGCAGGGAGGTGACCAATGCCCAGGTGCCACCACGGCTGCAGGTCAGCAATGGGCAGGGGCAGGCCCAGGGGGTCACAGGGGCCACAGGGGTCACAGGTGTGGGTGCCACAGGGGTCACAGGTGTGGGTGCCACAGGGGTCACAGGGTTGCAGCTCCAGGTGCTGCCGATGCCCTCGGAGGTGCCCAATGTCCAGCTCCAGGTGCTGCCGATGCCCTCGGAGGTGCCCAATGTCCAGCTCCAGGCGCTGCCGCCGCCACCTGAGGTCACCAAGGTCCAGCTCCAAGCAGGGGAAGTGACCAGTGTCCAGCTCCAGGCCACCGAGGTGACCAATGTCCAGTTCCAGGCACTGCCACCACCCTCAGGTGTCACCAACGTCCAGCTCCGGGTGTTGCCACCACTGGCAGAGGCCACCGAGGTGACCAATGTCCAGCTCCAGGCCACCGAGGTGACCAATGTCCAGCTCCAAGCAGGGGAAGTGACCAATGTCCAGCTCCAGGCGCTGCCACCACCATCAGGTGTCCCCAGTGTCCAGTTCCATGTGCTGCCACCACCCCCTGAGGTCACCAACGTCCAGCTCCAGGCCACCGAGGTGACCAGTGTCCAGTTCCAGGCGCTGCCACCACCTCCGGGTGTCACCAGTGTCCAGCTCCGGGTGTTGCCACCACCACCTGAGGTCACCAACGTCCAGCTCCAGGCCACCGAGGTGACCAGTGTCCAGCTCCAGGCGCTGCCACCACCTCCGGGTGTCACCAGTGTCCAGCTCCGGGTGTTGCCACCACCACCTGAGGTCACCAACGTCCAGCTCCAGGCCACCGAGGTGACCAATGTCCAGCTGCAGGCGCTGCCACCACCCCCTGAGGTCACCAAGGTCCAGCTGCAGGTGCTGCCACCACCCTCAGGTGTCACCAAGGTCCAGCTCCAGGCCCTGCCCCTGCCCTCGGGTGTCCCCAGTGTCCAGCTCCAGCTGTTGCCACCACCGGCTGAGGCCACCAGTGTCCATCTCCAGGCCACCGAGGTGCCCAATGTCCAGCTCCGGGTGTTGCCACCACCAGCAGTGGCCACCAGTGTCCATCTCCAGGCCACTGAGGTGCCCAATGTCCATCTCCAGGCCACCGAGGTGCCCAACGTCCAGCTCCAGGTGTTGCCACCACCCTCGGGTGTCCCCAGTGTCCAGCTCCAGGCCACTGAGGTGCCCAATGTCCACCTGGAGCCCTTGGAGGTGCCCAGTGTCCACCTGGAGATGGCAGAGGTGCCCTCTGACCACCTGGACACCACTGAGGAGGTGCCAAACGTCCACCTGGAGGTGCCCAGTGTCCACTTGGAGGCCACAGAGGAGGTGCCCGGTGCCCACCTGGACCCCGCTGAGGTGCCCAGTGTCCACCTGGAGATGTCAGAGGTGCCCAGTGTCCACCTGGAGACCACAGAGGAGGTGCCCGGTGCCCACCTGGACACCTTGGAGATGACCAATGCCCACCTGCACACGTCGGAAGTGCCCTCTGTCCACTTGGAGCCTCCTGAGGAGGTGCCCAGTGTCCAGCTGGAGGTGCCCAGTGCCCACCTGGACACCACGGAGGTGCCTAGTGTCCGGCTGGAGGTGCCCAGTGTCCAGCTGGAGGTGCCCAGTGCCCACCTGGTCACCTCCGAGGTGCACCTGGACCCCCCCTAGGAGGTGCCCAGTGTCCACCTGGAGCCCTCTGAGGAGGTGCCCAGTGCCCACCAGGACACATCAGAGGTGCCCAGTGCCCACCTGGAGACCACAGAAGTGCCCAGTGCCCACCTGGACACCTTGGAGATGACCAGTGCCCACCTGGAGGTGTCAGCGGTGCCCTCTGCCCACCTGGAACCCACGGAGAAAGTGCCCGGTGCCCACCTGGAGCCAGCTGAGGTGACCAGTGCCCACTTGGACGCACCTTGGAGGTGCCCAATGTCCACCTGGAGGTGCCCACTGCCCACCTGGGCCCTGCTGAGGTGCCCAGTGCCCACCTGGAGACCACAGAGGAGGTGCCCAGTGCCCACCTGGAGGTGCCCAGTGCCCACCTGGACACATCAGAGGTGCCCAGTGTCCAGCTGGAAACCACAGAGGAGGTGCCCAGTGCCCACCTGGACACATCAGAGGTGCCCAGTGCCCACCTGGAGGTGCCCAGTGCCCACCTGGAGACCACGCAGGTGCCCAGTGTCCACCTGGACACCATGGAGGAGGTGCCCAGTGTCCACCTGGAGGTGCCCGGTGCCCACCTGGACACATCAGAGGTGCCCAGTGCCCACCTGGAGGTGTCCAGTGCCCACCTGGACTCCCTGAGGAGGTGCCCAGTGCCCATCTGGAGGTGGCCAGTGCCCACCTGGACTCCCTGAGGAGGTGCCCAGTGCCCACCTGGACACATCAGAGGTTCCCAGTGTCCACCTGGAGGTGCCCAGTGCCCACCTGGACACATCAGAGGTTCCCAGTGTCCACCTGGAGGTGCCCAGTACCCACCTGGACACATCAGAGGTTCCCAGTGCCCACCTGGAGGTGTCCAATGCCCACCTGGACCCTGCTGAGGTGCCCAGTGCCCACCTGGAGGTGCCCGGTGCCCAGCCGGACCCCCGAGGAGGTGCCCGGTGCCCACCTCTCTCACCTGCTCACCTGTGCCCGCAGGTGAGGGGGGGTCTGGGGGCGCCAGGGGGGCACCAGGGGGCGCTCTCGTGTCAATAAAGGCGCCCCTCCCCCTCCCCCACTGCGGGTCGTGCTTCCGGGAGGGGGCGGGGCCTACGAGGGGCGGGGCTTTGGGGGCGGGGCCTGGGGAGGGGGCGGGGCCATAAAAGGGCCGGGGCCTGGGGAGGGGGCGGGGCCATTGAAAGCGGGTGTTACTGGGAAGGCCCCGGGGGGTTACTGGGAGCACTGGGAGTGGGGGCTGGGCAGTTTTATCTCCCAGCGTGGCCCTGGTCATTCCCAGTATGGCCCCAGTATGGCCCAGCTGGCTCCCAGTATGGCCCCAGTACAGCCCAACCAGCTCCCAGTATGGCCCCAGTATGGTCCCAGTACAGCCCAACTAACTCCCAGTATGGCCCCAGTAGGGTCCCAGTATGGCCCCAGTACAGCCCAGCTGGCTCCCTGTATGGCCCCAGTACAGCCCAACCAGCTCCCAGTATGGCCCCAGTATGGCCCCAGTACAGCCCAACTAACTCCCAGTACAGCCCCAGTATGGCCCAGCTGGCTCCCATTACGGCCCCAGTACAGCCCAGCTGGCTCCCAGTATGGCCCCAGTATGGTCCCAGTATGGCCCCAGTACAGCCCAGCAGGCTCCCAGTACGGCCCCAGTATGGCCCCAGTACAGCCCAACCGACTCCCAGTATGGCCCCAGTATGGCCCAGCTGGCTCCCAGTATGGTCCCAGTACAGCCCAGCCGGCTCCCAGTATGGCCCCAGTATGGCCCCAGTACAGCCCAACCGACTCCCAGTATGGCCCCAGTACAGCCCAGCAGGCTCCCAGTACGGCCCCAGTATGGCCCCAGTATGCCCCAGTATGGCCCCAGTACAGCCCAACTGGCTCCCAGTATGGCCCCAGTATGGCCCCAGTACAGCCCAACTGCCTCCCAGTATGGCCCCAGTATGGCCCAGCGGGATCCCAGTATGGCCCCAGTACAGCCCAACCAGCTCCCAGTACGGCCCCAGTACAGCCCAGCGGGCTCCCAGTATGGCCCCAGTATGGTCCCAGTACAGCCCAGCTGGCTCCCAGTACGGCCCCAGTATGGCCCCAGTATCCCCCCAGTATAGCCCCAGTATGATTCCCAGTATGATTCCCAGTATGGCCCCAGTGATTCCCAGTACAGCCCAACTGCCTCCCAGTATTCCCCAGTATGGCCCCAGTATGACTCCAGTACAGCCCAGCTGAGCCCCAGTATCCCCCACTACGGCCCCAGTGATTCCCAGTATGGCCCCAGTGTCTCCCCAGTATGGCCCAAATGACTCCCAGTACACCCTCCTTATCCCCCCAGTATGGCCCCAGTACCCCCCCAGTATGGCCCCAGTAACCCCCAGTATGGCCCAGTCCATCCCAGTATGGCCCCCAGTACCCCCCAGTATGGCCCAGTCCATCCCAGTATCCCCCCAGTGCCCCCAGTCCCTTCCCAGTCCCTTCCAGTTTCCCCCCAGCCCCTCCCAGTCCTTTCCCAGTTCCCCTCAGTGCCTCCCAGTCCCTCCCAGTTCCCCCCCCAGTCCCTCCCAGTGCTTCCCAGTCCCCTCCCAGTTCCCCCCAGTGCCCCCAAACCTCCTCCCAGTCTCCTCCCAGTCCCTCCCAGTTCCCCCCAGTTCCCCCCAGTCCCTCCCAGTTCCCTCCCAGTCCCCCCAGTTCCCTCCCAGTCCCTCCCAGTCCCTCCCAGTTCCCCCCAGTTCCCTCCCAGTCCCCCCAGTTCCCTCCCAGTCCCCTCAGTCCCTTCCAGTTTCCCTCCAGTTCCCTCCCAGTCCCCTCCCAGTCCCCCCCAGTCCCTCCCAGTCCCTTCCCAGTTCCCTCCCAGTCCCCCCAGGTCCCCCCCCCCACTCCCTCCCAGTCCCCCCAGTCCCTTCCAGTTCCCACCCAGTGCTCCCCAGTCCCTCCCAGTCCCCCCCAGTCCCTTCCCAGTTCCCTCCAGTCCCTCCCAGTCCCCTCCCAGTTCCTCCCAGTGCCCCCAAACCTCCTCCCAGTCCCCTCCAGTTCCCCCCAGTCCCTCCCAGTTCCCGCTGCCCGGCCCCTCCCCCCCGGTTATTTCGGGCCCCCCGCACCTGTCCCTGCCCCTCCCCCACCCGGGCCCCCCGCCAGGGCCCCTCCCCCCCCGGGACAGGGACTGGGGGGGACTGGGAGGGACTGGGGGGGACTGGGGGGGACTGGGAGGAGGTTTGGGGGCACTGGGAGGAACTGGGAGGGACTGGGAGGGGATTTCAATGCACTGGGAGTACTGGTAGGGCACTGGAATGAACTGGGAGGGGGTTTCAGGGCACTGGGATGAACTGGAATAAACTGGGATGCACTGGGATTAACTGGGATGCACTGGGAGGGCACTGGACTGAACTGGGATGCACTGGGAAGGCACTCGGATGTACTGGAATGAACTGGGAGGGCACTGGGAAGGCACTGGGATGTACTGGAATGAACTGGGAAGGCACTGGGAGGGTACTGGGATGAACTGGGAGGGCACTGGGAAGGCACTGGGATGAACTGAGAGGGCACTGGGATGAACTGGGATGAACTGGGATGAACTGGGAAGGCACTGGGATGAACTGGGAGGGCACTGGGATGCACTGGGAGGGCACTGGGATGAACTGTGATAAACTGGGAGGGCACTGGGATGAACTGGAATAAACTGGGATGCACTGGGATTAACTGGGATGAACTGGGAGGGCACTGGGAGGGCACTGGGATGAACTGAGATGAACTGGGAGGGCACTGGGATGAACTGGGATGCACTGGGATGAACTGGGATGAACTGGGAAGGCACTGGGATGAACTGGGAGGGCACTGGGATGCACTGGGATGCACTGGGAGGGCACTGGGATGAACTGGGAAGGCACTGGGATGAACTGGGAGGGCACTGGGATGCACTGGGAGGGCACTGGGAGGGCACTGGGATGAACTGGGATGAACTGGGAAGGCACTGTGATAAACTGGGAGGGCACTGGGATGAACTGGGAGGCCCTGGACGGGCCCTAATTAGCGGCTGATTAATTAGCGGGCCCGCTCCGTTAATGACCCGAGCAGGGTTAATTACTGGGGGCTGTAATTAATTACCGAGGCGGGGTTAATTAGCGCGGGTAATTAATGACCAGGGTGTGCTAATTACCGAGGCCTTCGGATTAATTAGCAGGGGTTAATTAGCGGGGGAGCATTAATTAACTACAGGCGGGGGGTTAATTAGCGGGGTGAGGATTAATTACCTGCAGATGATTAATTACCGGGGGAGGGGTTAATTAAAGCCCAGGAGTTAATTAACGGGGGGGTTAATTCATTAATTACCGGCGGATTCTGATTAATTGCCGGTGGGTTGTGGTTAATTACCGGGGGGGGATAATTAATTACCGGGGGCAGCTACCGCGGGGGAGGGGGGGATGATTAATTAACTTGGGGGCAATTAATTGTGGGGGAGGGGGATGATTAATTAGCGGGGGTGAGGGGTTAATTACGGGGCAGGTTAATTGCAATCGGGGGGAGGGAAATGATTCATTAATGAGTAGGGGAAGATTAATTACGGGGGAGGGAGGGTGTTAATTAGGGGGCTGGTTAATTAATTAGGGGGCTGGTTAATTAATTAGGGGGCTGGTTAATTAGAGGGATGGTTAATTAGGGGGATGATGAATTAATTAGGGGGAAGGTTAATTAGGGGGATGGTTAATTAATTAGGAGGAAGGTTAATGAGGGGGAAGGTTAATTAATGAGGGGGAAGGTTAATTAGGGGGATGGTTAATTAATGAGGGGGATGATGAATTAGGGGGATGGTTAATTAGGGGGATGATTAATTAGGGGGATGATTAATTAGGGGGCTGCCATCCGGCCGCAGGGGTTAATTACCGGGGGATGGTTAATTAATTAGGGGGATGGTTAATTAATTAGGGGTGGATAATTAGCGGGATGATTAATTAGGAGGAAGGTTAATTAGGGGCCGCCGCCGGCCGCAGGGGTTAATTACCGCGGGCATTAATTAGCGGCTCAGGGCAGCGACCGCGACAGGTGCGGAGGGGGGGGGGGAGGGGGGGACTGGGAGGGGGGGTCGGGGCACTGGGAGGGACTGGGAGGGACTGGGGTCACTGGGAGGGGGGCTCGGGGCACTGGGGGGCACTGGGAGGAACTGGGGGGGACTGGGAAAGGATTGGGAGGGGGGGTTGGGGCACTGGGAGGGACTGGGAGGGGATTGGGGGGGACTGGGATGGGGCTTTGGGGCACTGGGAGGGACTGGGGGTCACTGGGAGGGGGGGTCGGGACACTGGGGGGCACTGGGAGGGCACTGGGAGGGACTGGGAAAGGATTGGGAGGGGGGGTTGGGGCACTGGGAGGGACTGGGAGGGGATTGGGGGGGACTGGGACGGGGCTTTGGGGCACTGGGAGGGCACTGGGAGGGGGGGTCAGAGCACTGGGGGGCACTGGGAGCGACTGGGGGGACTGGGGGGGGGGTTGGGGCACTGGGAGGGCACTGGGAGGGACTGGGGGGGGACTGGGAGGGGTTTCAGGGCACTGGGCTGTACTGGGAGGCACTGGGAAGGTGCATTGGGGCACTGGGTTATACTGGGAGGCGCTGGGAGGGTACTGGGCTATACTGGGAGGCACTGGGAGGGCACTGGGCTATACTGGGAGGCACTGGGAGGGTACTGGGAGGCACTGGGAGGCACTGGGTTATACTGGGAGGGCACTGGGTTATACTGGGAGGCACTGGGAGGGCACTGGGTTATACTGGGAGGCACTGGGAGGGTACTGGGCTATACTGGGAGGCACTGGGAGGGGATTTGGGCCGGACTGGGAAGGATTGGGCCAGGGTTTGGGGTATACTGGGCTATACTGGGATGGACTGGGAGGTGCTGGGATGGGTCCAGTCCTTGGCAGAGGGTTTGGGGACACCCCCAGTATGGCCCAGTATGGCCCAGTATGGCCCCAGTACAGCCCAACTGGCTCCCAGTATGGCCCAGTATGGCCCCAGTACTGCCCAACTGGCTCCCAGTATGGCCCAGTATGCACCAGTACTGCCCGACTGGCTCCCAGTATGGTCCCAGTATGGCTCCCAGTACTGCCCAACTGGCTCCCAGTATGCCCCAGTATGTCCCAGTACAGCCCAACTGGCTCCCAGTATGGCCCCAGTATAGCCCCAGTACAGCCCAACCCACTCCCAGTATGCCCCAGTATAGCCCCAGTACAGCCCAACTCACTCCCAGTATGCCCCAGTATGCCCCAGTATAGCCCCAGTACAGCCCAACCCACTCCCAGTATGCCCCAGTATGGCCCCAGTACAGCTCCACATGCACTCAAGCGCCCTCCCAGTCCATCCCAGTCCATCCCAGTGCCCCCCAACTCCTTCCCAGTATATCCCAGTACCTCCCAGTGCCCCCCAAAACTCCTCCCAGTATATCCCAGTACATCCCAGTGCCCCCCAAAACTCCTCCCAGTATAACCCAGTGCCCCCAAAACTCCTCCCAGTATAACCCAGTGTATCCCAGTGCTCCCCCAAAACTCCTCCCAGTATAATCCAGTGCTCCCCAAAACTCCTTCCAGTATAACCCAGTGCTCCACAAACCCCCTCCCAGTATAGCCCAGTATATCCCAGTGCATTCAAACCCCCTCCCAGTCCCTCCCAGTGCACTGAGAGCCACTTGCACTGGGAGCACTGGGGACACTGGGAGCACTGGGAGGGACTGGGAGTGACTGGGGACACTGGGACAGACTGGGAGCACTGGGGGGCACTGGGAGCTGTGGGATCACTGGGGGCACTGGGACGGACTGGGAGGCACTGGGAGCTCTGGGGGCACTGGGATGGACTGGGAGGCACTGGGAGCTCTGGGGGCACTGGGGGGCACTGGGAACACTGGCGACACTGGGGGCACTGGGAGCTGTGGGGGCACTGGGAGCGACTGGGAGGCACTGGGGAGCACTGGGAGAACTGGGAGAACTGGGGGCACTGGGACGGACTGGGGGCACTGTGAGCACTGGGATGGACTGGGAGGCACTGGGGGGCACTGGGATGGACTGGGAGCACTGGGGGCACTGGGGACACTGGGATCAATGGGGGCACTGGGGAGCACTGGGAGAACTGGGGGACACTGGGGGCACTGGGAGCTCTGGGGGCACTGGGACGGACTGGGGGGCACTGGGATCACTGGGGGCACTGGGACAGACTGGGGACACTGGGGGGGCACTGGGCGAACTGGGGGGCACTGGATGCACTGGGGGGACACTGGGGGGGCACTGGAAGCACTGGGAGGACACTGGGAGAACTGGGGGGCACTGGGAGAACTGGGGGGCACTGGGGGGACCCTGGGGGGCACTGAGGCACTGGGAGGGCACTGGGGGCACTGGGGGGAGCACTGGGGGCACTGGGATGGACTGGGAGACACTGGGAGCTCTGGGGGCACTGGGAGCACTGGGGGCACTGGGACGGACTGGAGGGCACTGGGGGGGGGCACTGGGGGGACCCTGGGGGGTACTGGGGACACTGGGGGAGCACTGGGCGAACTGGGGGGCACTGGGGAGCTCTGGGAGCTCTGGGGGGCACCGGGACGGACTGGGGGGCACTGGGGGGGCACTGGGATGGACTGGGGGGGCACTGGGATGGACTGGGGGGCACTGGGATGGACTGAGGGGCACTGGGAGCACTGGGGGGCACTGGGATGGACTGGGGGGCACTGGGGGGCACTGGGAGCACTGGGGGGCACTGGGATGGACTGGGGGGCATTGGGGGGGCACTGGGATGGACTGGGGGGCACTGGGGGGGCACTGGGAGCACTGGGAGTCCCGGAATCACTGTGGGCACTGGGGGCGGCACTGGGATGGACTGAGGGGCACTGGGGGGCACTGGGGGCACTGTTCCCCCCCCGTGCCCTCTCTGTCCCTCTGTCCCTCTCTGTCCCTCTGTCCCTCTGTCCCCTCTCTGTCCCCTCTGTCCCCTCTGTCCCCTCTGTCCCTCCGTCCCTCTGTCCCTCCGTCCCTCTCTGTCCCCTCTGTCCCCTCTCTGTTCCTCCGTCCCTCTGTCCCTCTGTCCCTCTGTCCCCTCTCTGTCCCTCTGTCCCTCTGTCCCTCTGTCCCTCTGTCCCCTCTCTGTCCCTCTGTCCCTCTGTCCCCTCCGTCCCTCCGTCCCTCTGTCCCTCTGTCCCCTCTGTCCCTCTGTCCCTCTGTCCCCTCTGTCCCTCTGTCCCTCTGTCCCTCTCTGTCCCTCCGTCCCCTCTGTCCCTCTGTCCCTCTGTCCCTCTCTGTCCCCTCTGTCCCCTCTGTCCCTCTGTCCCTCTGTCCCTCTCTGTCCCCTCTGTCCCCTCTGTCCCTCTGTCCCTCCGTCCCTCTGTCCCTCTCTGTCCCCTCCGTCCCTCTGTCCCCTCCGTCCCTCTGTCCCTCTGTCCCTCTCTGTCCCCTCTGTCCCCTCTGTCCCCCTGTCCCTCCGTCCCCCTGTCCCTCTCTGTCCCCTCTGTCCCCTCTGTCCCTCCGTCCCTCTGTCCCCTCCGTCCCTCCGTCCCTCTGTCCCCTCCGTCCCTCTGTCCCTCTGTCCCTCTCTGTCCCTCTGTCCCTCCGTCCCTCTGTCCCTCCGTCCCTCTCTGTCCCTCTGTCCCTCTGTCCCTCTCTGTCCCTCTGTCCCTCTGTCCCCTCCGTCCCTCTGTCCCCTCCGTCCCTCTGTCCCTCTGTCCCTCTGTCCCTCTGTCCCCTCCGTCCCTCTGTCCCTCTGTCCCTCTGTCCCTCTGTCCCTCTGTCCCTCTCTGTCCCTCTGTCCCTCCGTCCCTCTGGCCCTCTGACCCTCTGGCCCTCTGTCCCCTCTGTCCCTCTGTCCCCTCCGTCCCTCTGTTCCTCCGTCCCTCTGTCCCCTCCGTCCCTCTGTCCCTCTCTGTCCCTCTGTCCCTCTGTCCCTCTGTCCCTCTGTCCCCTCCGTCCCTCTGTCCCTCTGTCCCTCTGTCCCTCTGTCCCTCTCTGTCCCTCTGTCCCTCCGTCCCTCTGGCCCTCTGTCCCCTCTGTCCCTCTGTCCCCTCCGTCCCTCTGTTCCTCCGTCCCTCTGTCCCTCTCTGTCCCTCTGTCCCTCTGTCCCCTCTGTCCCTCTGTCCCTCTCTGTCCCTCTCTGTCCCTCTGTCCCCTCCGTCCCTCTGTCCCTCTGTCCCTCTGTCCCTCTGTCCCTCTCTGTCCCTCTGTCCCCTCCGTCCCTCTGTCCCTCTGTCCCTCTGTCCCTCTGTCCCTCTGTCCCTCTCTGGCCCTCTGGCCCTCTGTCCCTCTGTCCCTCTCTGTCCCTCTGTCCCTCTGTCCCTCTGTCCCTCTGGCCCTCTGGCCCCCCCGCCTGGCGCTGCCCCCCCGGCCGTGCCCATCTTTGGCCGTGTCCCCACGTGGCGCCGCGCGCAGGTGGCACCGGCCGGGAAACTCTGAGTCACAGCCGGGGGCCAGCGGGGGCACCGCGGGGGCACCTGGGGCAACCGCGGGCACCCGGGGGCAACTGGAGACACCTGCGGGCACCTGGAGACAGCTGCGGGCACTCGGGGGCACCTGCGGGCACCTGCGGGCACCTGGGGACAGCTGCGGGCAACTGAGGGCACCCGGGGGCAGCGACAGCGGCTGCCACAGAGGTGAGACACCTGCGCCACCCCGGGGCCAGCTGGGCACCCCCGGGGCAACCCCGGGGCCAGCTGGGGACAGCTGGGCACCCTCGGGGACAGCTGGGCACCCTCGGGGACACGCGGCGACAGCTGGGCACCCTCGGGGCCAGCTGGGCACCCCTGGGGCACTCTCGGGGCCAGCTGGGCACCCTCGGGGCACTCTCGGGGCCAGCTGGGCACCCTCAGGGCCAGCTGGGCACCCCTGGGGCACTCTCGGGGCCAGCTGGGGCACTCTCGGGGCCAGCTGGGCACCCCTGGGGCACCTCAGGGCCAGCTGGGCACCCTCAGGGCCAGCTGGGCACCCTCGGGGCACCCCTGGGTCACTCTCGGGGCCAGCTGGGCACCCCTGGGGCACCTCAGGGCCAGCTGGGCACCCTCGGGGCCAGCTGGGCACCCCTGGGGCACCTCAGGGACAGCTGGGCACCCTCGGGGCCAGCTGGGCACCCCTGGGGCACCTCAGGGCCAGCTGGGCACCCTCAGGGCCAGCTGGGCACCCCTGGGGCACCCTCGGGGCCAGCTGGGCACCCCTGGGGCACCCTCGGGGCCAGCTGGGCACCCTGGCACAGCCCTGGCACAGCCGGGCCCCCCCGGGCCCAGGTGGCCCCGGTGGCGCTGTTGGTGGCCCCGGTGGCGCTGTTGGTGGCCCCGGTGGCGCTGTTGGTGGCCCCGGTGGCGCTGGTGGTGGCCCCGGTCGTGCTGGTGGTGGCCCCGGTGGCCCCGGCGCGGGGGGGGAGGGGAGGGAACAGGTGGCGAGGGGGGAGGGGAGGGGAGAGGGGGGAGCGGCCACCTGGGCTGGGCTGGGGTGAACTGGGGTGAACTGGGCTGGACTGGCCTGGGCTGGACTGGGTTATACTGGGCTGGACTGGGGTGAACTGGGTTATACTGGGCTATACTGGGCTGGGGTGAACTGGGGTGAACTGGGCTGGGCTGGGCTGCGTTATACTGGGCTGGGCTGGACTGGGTGAACTGGAGTGAACTGGGTTATACTGGGCTGGGCTGGGTTATACTGGGTTATACTGGGTTATACTGGACTGGGGTTAACTGGGTTATACTGGGCTGGGCTGGACTGGGGTGAACTGGGCTGGACTGGGGTGGGCTGGGGTGAACTGGGTTATACTGGGCTGGGCTGGGTTATACTGGGTTATACTGGGTTATACTGGACTGGGGTGAACTGGAGTGAACTGGGTTATACTGGGCTGGGCTGGACTGAGGCGGACTGGGGTGGACTGGGATGAACCGGGCTGGGCTGGGGTGAACTGGGGTGGACTGGGATGAACTGGGCTGGGCTGGACTGGGGTGGACTGGGATGAACTGGGCTGGGCTGGACTGGGGTGAACTGGGGTGGACTGGGGTGGACTGGGGCAGACTGGGGTGTACTGGGGTAAATTGGATTGTACTGGGTTAAACTGGGATGGACTGGGGTGTACTGGGTTATACTGGGGTGAACTGGGTGGACTGGGCTGGACTGGGATAAACTGGGGTAAACTGGGGTGTACTGGGGTAAACTGGGTTATACTGGGGTGTACTGGGTTAAACTGGGCTGGACTGGGGTGTAGTGGAATAGACTGGGGTGTACTGGGGTAAACTGGATTATACTGGGGTGTACTGGGTTATCCTGGGTTATACTGGGCTGGACTGGGGCAGACTGGGGTGTACTGGGGTAAATTGGATTGTACTGGGTTATACTGGGCTGGACTGGGGTGTACTGGGGTAAACTCGGGATTATACCGGGGTGTACTGGGTTATACTGGGCTGGACTGGGTTAGACTGGGCTGGACTGGGCTGTGCTGGGTTGTACTGGGATAAACTGGAGATTATACTGGGTTATACTGGGCTGGACTGGGTTATACTGAGCTGGACTGGGTTATACTGGGCAGGACTGGGGTGTGCTGGGCTATACCGGGCTGGATTGGGTTAGACTAGTCCGTACTGGTCCGTACTGGTCTGTACTGATCCGTACTGGTCCATACTGGTCTGTACTGGTCCGCAGGGCCGTGGAGGCCAATGAGGATGAGGAGGACGAGGATTAGGATTGAACTGGACTGGGTTATACTGGTTTATACTGGTCTGTACTGGTTCATACTGGTTCATACTGGTCCGTACTGGTCCGTACTGGTCCATGCTGGTCCGTACTGGTCCATACTGGTCCATACTGATTTATACTGGTCTGTACTGGTCCGTACTGGTTTATACTGGTCCATACTGGTCCGTGCTGGTCCGCAGACCCATGGAGGCGCTGCTGGAGGCCGATGATGAGGAGGAGGCTGAGGGTTGAACTGGACTGGTCCATACTGGTTTATACTGGTCCGTGCTGGTCCTTACTGGTCCGTACTGGTTTATACTGGCCCATACTGGTTTATACTGGTCCGTACTGGTCCGCAGGCCCATGGAGGCGCTGCCGGAGGCCGCTGCTGAGGAGGAGGAGGAGGATGCTGAGGAGGAGGCTGAGGGTTGAACTGGCCTGGTCCGTACTGGTTTTATACCGATCCATACTGGTCCATACTGGTTTATACTGGTCCGTACTGGTCCGCAGGCCAATGGAGGCGCCGCCGGAGGCCGCTGCCGAGGAGGAGGAGGAGGATGAAGATGAGGATGAGGAGTCGGTGGCGCGCGCCCAGGAGCGGCTGCTGCGGGGCGCTGATGGAGCGCGCGGGCCGGGAGCTGCCCCGGCGGGAGCTGGAGCGCGACTGGGCCGTACTGGGAGAACTGGGCAGCGGCTCCTACGGCCGCGTGGTGCTGGCAGAGCCCCGGCACGGGGGTGAGCGCCCGTGGGCACAGCTGGGGGCACAGCTGGGGGCACAGCTGGGGGCACCTGGGGACACCTGGGCACACCTGGGGACACCTGGGGGCACCTGGGGCACTTGGGCACACCTGGAGATACCCACGGGCACAGCTGGGGCACCTGCAGGCACAGCTGGGGGCGCACCTGGGGGCACCTGGGGGCACCTGGGGCACCTGGGGATACCCACGGGCACACCTGGGGGCACCTGGGCACACCTGGGGATACCCACAGGCACACCTGGGGGCACCTGGGCACACCTGGGGGCACCTGGGTATACCCACGGGCACAGCTGGGCACAGCTGGGGATACCCTCAGGCACAGCTGGGCACACCTGCAGGCACCTGGGGATATCCATGGCTGGGCACAGCTGGGGGCACCTGGGAGCACCTGGGGGCCACCTGGGGGCTATCCACGGGCACAGCTGGGCGCACCTCGGGGCACAGCTGGGGGCACAGCTGGGCACAGCTGGGCGCAGCTGGGCGCACCTGGGGATACCCACAGACACACCTGGGCACACCTGGGCACACCTGAGAGCACCTGGGGCCACCTGGGGGCTACCCATGGGCACAGCTGGGCACACCTGGGGCTATTCATGGGCACACTTGGGGATACCCACAGGCACAGCTGGGCACACCTGGGCACACCTGGGAGCACCTGGGGATACCCACGGGCACAGCTGGGCACACCTGGGGCTATCCACGGGCACACTTGGGGATACCCACAGGCACACCTGGGCACACCTGGGCACACCTGGGGCTATCCACGGGCACACCTGGGCACAGCTGTCCCTCCCTGCCCTCAGGTGTGCCCCTTCCCCTCAGCTGTCCCCAGCTGTCCCCAGCCGTGCCCAGGTGGCCCCAGGTGTGCCCAGGTGTGCCCAGGTGTGTCCCTGTCCCCAGCTGTGCCCAGCCGTGCCCAGGTGTGCCCAGGTGCCCCCAGCCGTGCCCAGGTGTGCCCAGCGGCCCCCAGGTGTCCCCAGGTGTCCCCCAGGTGTGCCCAGCCGTGCCCAGGTGTGTCCCTCTCCCCATCTGTGCCCAGCTGTCCCGAGCCGTCCCCAGCCCTGCCCAGGTGTGCCCGGCTGTCCTCCAGCCATGCCCGGCTGTGCCCAGGTGTGCGCCCAGCCGTGCCCAGGTGTGCCCAGGTGTGTGCCCAGCCGTGCCCAGCCGTGCCGCTGTGCCCGCAGGTGCGCGGGGTGGCGCTGAAGCTGCTGCGCAAGGAGCGCACGCCCAGGTGCGGCTTCCTGCGGGAGTTCTGCACGCAGCGCTGCCTGCAGGGGGCGCTCTGCTGCCTGCAGGTGCTGCCGCTCGCCTTCGAGACGGGCACCGAGTTCGGCTTCGCCCAGGAGCTGGCACCGGCGGGGGACCTGTGCGGGCTGCTCACACCTGGGGTGAGTCACAGGTGTGTGCCAGGTGTGTGCCAGCTGTGCCAGGTGTGCCAGGTGTGTGTGCCACAGGTGTGTGTGAGGGACCTGTGCGGGCTGCTCACACCTGGGGTGAGTCACAGGTGTGTGCCAGGTGTGTGCCAGCTGTGCCAGGTGTGCCAGGTGTGTGTGCCACAGGTGTGTGTGAGGGACCTGTGCGGGCTGCTCACACCTGGGGTGAGTGTGCCAGGTGTGCCAGGTGTGTGCCAGGTGTGCCACAGGTGTGCCAGGTGTGTGTGCCACAGGTGTGTGTGGGCACCGGCGGGGGACCTCTGCGGGCTGCTCACACCTGGGGTGAGTCACAGGTGTGTGCCAGTGTGTGCCAGCTGTGCCAGGTGTGCCAGGTGTGTGTGCCACAGGTGTGTGTGGGCACCGGCGGGGGACCTGTGCGGGCTGCTCACACCTGGGGTGAGTCACAGGTGTGCCAGGTGTGTGCCAGCTGTGCCACAGGTGTGTGTGAGGGACCTGTGCGGGCTGCTCACACCTGGGGTGAGTGTGCCAGGTGTGCCACAGGTGTGCCAGGTGTGCCAGGTGAGGGGGGACGGGTGTGAGAGGAGGGCGGGACAGGTGTGGGACAGGTGTAAGGGCACAGCTGTGCCCCTGGGGGGAGGACAGGAGTGCTCAGGTGTGCCCAGGTGTGCCCAGGTGACGCCCCCAGGTGACTCAGGTGCCAGTTTTGAGTGCCCCCAGGTGACGGGTTTTGGATGCTCCCAGGTGACTCAGGTGCTCCCAGGTGACAGAGAGCGACTCAGGTGCCCCCAGGTACCCCCAGGTGCCATCTCACGCTGACCCCAGGTGCCCCCACGCGACTCAGGTGCCCCCAGGTGCCCCCAGGTGCGTCCCGTCCCCAGGTGCCTCAGGTGCCCGCAGGTGCCTCAGGTGCCCGCAGGTGCCCCCAGGTGACTCCAGGTGCCCCCAGGCGACTCAGGTGCCAGTTTTGGGTGTCCCCAGGTGCCCGCAGGTACCAGCAGGTACCAGCTCAGGCTGACCCCAGGTGCCCCCACGTGACTCAGGTGCCCCCAGGTGCCAGTTCGGGGTGCCCCCAGGTGCGTCCCGTCCCCAGGTGCCTCAGGTGACTCTGAGTGCCCCCAGGTGCCCCCAGGTGCCATCTCACGCTGACCCCAGCCGCCTCCCATCCCCAGGTGGGCCTCCCGGAGCCGCAGGTGAAGCGCTGCGCCGCGCAGGTGTCGGCAGCCCTGGGCTACCTGCACGGCCACGCCCTGGTGCACCGCGACCTGAAGCTGGACAACGTGCTGGCCTTCGACCGCGAGTGCCACCTGGTCAAACTGGGCGACTTCGGCCTGACGCGGGTGCTGGGCTGCCAGGTGTGCCCGGCCTCGAGCCCCGCGCCCTACGCCGCACCTGAGCTGTGGCACCTGCGCGGGGCCGGGGCGCGGCTGCGGTTGGAGCCCGCGCTGGACACCTGGGCCTTCGGCGTCCTCCTGTTCGCGCTGCTCACCGGCACCTTCCCCTGGGCCTCACCTGCGCCCTCCGACCCCGCCTTCCGCCGCTTCCGCGCCTGGCACGGCCGCACCTGCGCAGGTGAGGCCCCGGCGGTGCCGCCGCCGCGCACCTGGAGGGCTCTGGGGGAGGCGGCGCGGGGGCTCCTGCGGGGGCTGCTGCACCCCGAGCCCGGCCGGCGCTGCCCACCTGGGGAGGTGCTCAGGTACCTGGGCAGGCCGTGGGGGGGGCGGGGCGGGCAGGTGAGGCTGGCGGGGGAGGGGGGGGAGTGAGCAGGGAGAGGCCTCAGGTGAGAGCGGCCAGGTGAGCCCTGCAGGTGATGGGGGGAGTGGCCAGGTGAGCCCCGCAGGTGATGAGGGGAGTGGCCAGGTGGCTCTCTCAGGTGAGAGTGGGAGTGGCCAGGTGAGCCCTACAGGTGAGAGTGGGAGTGGCCAGGGATCCTCCTCAGGTGAGAGCGGCCAGGTGAGCCCTACAGGTGAGAGTGGGAGTGGCCAGGGATCCTCCTCAGGTGAGAGTGGGAGTGGCCAGGTGGCTCTCTCAGGTGAGAGTGGGAGTGGCCAGGTGAGCCCCGCAGGTGACTCCGGGTCCCCCCAGTAGTGAGGTGGGGACACCTGGACAGGTGATGGACACACCTGGAGATGGGTTAGAGACACCTGGCTGTGAGCTAGAACAGGTGGGAACACCTGGAGATGGGTCAGACACAGCTGGAAGTGAGCTAGAAACACCTGGAGACGAGCTGGAAACAGCTGGGCAGGTGAGGGGAACACCTGGAGGTGGGATGGGAACAGCTGGGGTGAGACGGAAACACCTGGAGATGGGATAGAGACACCTGGGAATGGGCTGGGAACACCTGGAATGGGCTGGGAACACCTGGGCCAGGTGAGGGGAACACCTGGAATGGGACAGAGATACCTGGAATGGGCTGGACACACCTGGAATGGGATGGACACACCTGGAATGGGATGGACACACCTGGAATGGGATGGACACGCCTGGGCAGGTGCCGGGCACACCTGGAACTGGCGGGATCCAATAAAATTCCCGGGATTTGCCTTTTTTTCCTTCTTTTTTCCCTGATTTTTGGGCTCTTTTTGACCCGTTTGGGTCTCCCGGGGTGGGGGAGGGGTGGGAAAAAGGGGGGGGGGGGGGGAGGAGGGGGAAATTGGGGGAAAAAATGGGAAAAGAGGGGAAAAAAGTGAGGAAAGGGTGGGAAAAGGCGGGGAAAATGAGGGGGAAAGGTGGGGGAAGTGTGGAAAGGAAAAGGGGGGAAAAGTTGGGAAAAGGGTGAAAAAAAATCTGGGAAAAATGGGGAAAAGGGGGGGAAAAAGGAGGGGAAAAAATGGGGGAAAAGAGTGGGAAAAGGGTGAAAAAAGAATGGGAAAAAAATGGGAAAAAAGTATGGGAAAAGGGTGAAAATAATGGGAAACAATTATGGGGAAAAGGTGAGAAAGTCTGGGGGAAAAAAAAGGGGAAAATTATGGGAAAAGGAGGGGGGAAAATGGGGAAAATTATGGGAAAAGGGTGAAAAAGTGTGGGAAAAAATGGGAAAAAGGGTGGGAAAAGGAGGGAGGAAAAATGGGGGAAAATGATGGGAAAAATGATGGGAAAAGGAGGGAAAAAACGGGAAAAGGGGTGGGAAAAGAGTGGGAAAAAATGGGATAAAGGGTGGGAAAAGGAGGGAAAAAAATGGGGAAAAAGAGTGGGAAAAGGGTGAAAAAAGAATGGGAAAAAATGGGGAAAGGGGTGGGAAAAGGAGGGAAAAAATGGGAAAAATTATGGGAAAAGGAGGGGGGGAAATGGGGAAAAAGAGTGGGGAAAGGGTGAAAAAAGAATGGGAAAAAAATGGGAAAATGTACGGGAAAAGAAGGGGAAAAAAAGGAAAAAATTGTGGGAAAGGGTGAAAAAATATGGGAAAAAATGGGATAAAGAGTGGGAAAAGGGTGAAAAAAGAATGGGAAAAAATGGGGAAAATTATGGGAATAAGGTGAAAAAGTTGGGAAAAAAGTGGGATAAAGGGTGGGAAAAAATGGGAAAAATGGGGAAAAAGAGTGGGAAAAGGAGGGAAAAAATGGGGAAAATTTATGGGAAAAGGGTGAAAAGTTGGGGAAAAATGGGATAAAGGGTGGGAAAAGGAGGGAAAAAATGGGGGAAAAGAGTGGGAAAAGGGTGAAAAAACTGGAAAAAGTGGGGAAAGGGTGAAAAAAGAATGGGAAAAATTATGAGAAAAGGGAGGGGGGGAATGGGAAAAATTATGGGGAAAGGGTGGAAAAGTGTGGGAAAAATGGGTTAAAGGGTTGGGAAAGGAGGGGAGGAAAATGGGGAAAAAGAGTGGGGAAAGGGTTGAAAAAGAATGGGAAAAACGGGGAAATTTATGGGAAAAGAAGGGAAAAAAAAGGAAAAAATTGTGGGAAAAGGGTGAAAAAATCTGGGAAAAAATGGGAAAAATGGGGAAAAAGAGTGGGAAAAGGAGGGAAAAAATGGGAAATTTATGGGAAAAGGGTGAAAAAGTTGGGGGAAAAATGGGATAAGGGTGGGAAAAATGGGGGAAAAGAGTGGGAAAGGGTGAAAAAGAGAGCGGGAAAGGGGGGGGGTGGGGAGGAGGGTCTCGAACCCGCGGCCACAGCGCCCCCTGGCGGCCTGGAGGACCTGGGGGTGGGGGTGGGGGGGACCCCAAAAAATGAATCGGGAGGGGTTGGATTGGGGGGGGGTCACCCCAAGAAAGGGGGGTCCCCGGTAAGGGGGGGGTTTAATTGAGGGGGGGTCACCCCAAAAAGGGGGGTCCCGAGGAGGGGGGGGGTTAATTGGGGGGGGGGTCACCCCAAAAAGGGGGTCCCGAGGAGGGGGGGGGGATAAAATGGGGGGGGTCACCCCAAAAAAGGGGTCCTGATAAGGGGAGGGGGGATGGGGGGGGTCACCCCAAGAAAGGGGGTCCCAATAAAGGGGGGGTGAATTGGGGGGGGGTGGGGGTCACCCCAAAAAGGGGGGGTCCCGGTAAGGGGGGGGTTAATTGGGGGGGGGGGGTCACCCCAAGAAGGGGGTCCCCAGGAGGCTGCGATGGGCAGCTGGGGGTTGTCCCGATAAAAAGGGGGGCGCTGATAAGGGGGGGATCGCAAACCCGAGCCCCCCCCCCCCAAAAAAAAACCGGGGGGAAGCCGATGAGGACGGGACCGGAATTCGGAACTCCCTTCCCCCCCCCCCAAAAAATCTCTACCGAAGCCGCGATTGACAAAAGCGGGGGGTCCCCCTCCCCAAAAACGAGCAGGGAGGGGGAGGGGGGGTTGAGACCTCCCCCCCACCCCCAAAAACCGCAAAAGGAGCGCCGCCGACGAGGGTGGGATTCGAACCCACGCGTGCAGAGCACAATGGATTAGCAGTCCATCGCCTTAACCACTCGGCCACCTCGTCCGCGGCTGCGCGCCGCCGCCGCGCCGCCAAGGGGCGCGCTCCTCCCGGGGGGCGGGGCCAGCGCGGGGCGCGGGGCGGGAGAGGCCGCGGGTTCGAGCCCCGGCCCCGCCCTTTGAGGGGGGGAGGGGCACAAGCCCTCAGTTCGCCCCTCCCCCACCTCAGCCGCGACCCCCCCGCGCTCCCCCAAAATTCCCTTTTCCCGCTGTTTTCTCCCTGGTTTGGTTTCTCCCTTTTTTCCCCCACGATTTTCTCTCTTTTTCCCAATTTTCTTCTTTTTCTCCCCCCGGTTTTCTCCTTTTTTTTGGGGT
>NW_025963343.1:0-41144 GCF_020740725.1 Corvus hawaiiensis | reverse complement strand
GTCCCATGGGGGGCACCCCAAAAACGAGACCACTGCGGGGGGGTCCCCGCACCCCAAAACCGAGCCCGGGAGGGGTCAGGAGGTCCCCGCACCCCAAAATCGACCCCGTTGAGGTGTTGGGAGGTCGCTGAACCCCAAAATCGGTGCCGGGAGGTGTCGGGGGGGGGTCTCTGAACCCCAAAATTGACCCCACGGGGTTTCAGGGGGTCCCCGCACCCCAAAATCGATGCCGGGGGAGGGTCTGGGGATTCTCCGCCCCCCAAAATTGGCCCCATTTGGGTTCGGGGGGGGTCCCCGCACCCCAAAATTGATCCCCATTTGGGTTCCGGGGGGTCCCCGCACCCCAAAATTGGCCCCATTGGGGTTCGGGGGGGTCCCCGCACCCCAAAACCGAGGCCGGGGAGGGTCTGGGGATTCTCCGCACCCCAAAATTGGCCCCATTTGGGTTCGGGGGGGGTCCCCGCACCCCAAAATTGATCCCATTTGGGTTCCGGGGGGGTCCCCGCACCCCAAAACTTCCCCGACCGCGGCTTCCCTTCCCCCACCCCCACCCCCCAAATTTCGGGACCCTTCAGCCCCTCCCCCATTTCCTCCCTTTTCGGGGGGTCCCGGGGGGGGTTTCCCCTCCCCTTTTTTTTGGGGGGAGTCCGGGAGGATTTGGGGTCACCCCCTCCCCCCGCCCCCCCCCCCTTCGTGCCTCAGTTTCCCTGCGGGGAAATTCGGAACTTTCCAGCGGTTTGGGGGGGGGGGGGGGGGCAGGATGCTGGGGGGGGGGAGGGGCGAGGGGGGGAGGGGGCGGGGGGGGCCCCCCCGCGCCCTTAAAGGGCCCCGCCCGGGCTGGGGGCTGGAGGGACCCGGAGCCATGAGAGGTGCGGGGGGGGGGGGGGGGGGGGCACGCGCGTGTGCAAGGGGGGGGGTGGGCGTGCAAGGGGAGGGTGAGTGTGCAAGGAGAGGGGTGGGGGTGCAAGGGGAGGGGTCCCAGTGGGTGCTGGTGGATACTGGGGGAGCACTGGTGGGTGCTGGTGAGGTGAGGCGAGGGGATGGTGGGAGTGGGGGTGCAAGGAGAGGGGGGGTGGGTGTGCGAAGGGTGGTGGGGGGTGTGCAAGGGGGGTGCTGGGGTGGGCGTGCAAGGAGAGGGGTGGGTGGGTGTGTAAGGGGATGGTGAGGGTGAGTGTGCAAGGAGAGGGGTGGGTGGGTGTGTAAGGGGATGGTGAGGGTGAGTGTGCAAGGAGAGGGGTGGGGGTGCAAGGGGAGGGGTCCCAGTGGGTGCTGGTGGATACTGGGAGCACTGGTGGGTGCTGGTGAGGTGAGGCGAGGGGATGGTGGGGATGGGGGTGCAAGGAGGGGGGGGGGTGGGTGTGCGAAGGGTGGTGGGGGTGTGCAAGGGGGTGCTGGGGTGGGCGTGCAAGGAGAGGGGTGGGTGGGTGTGTAAGGGGGTGGTGAGGGTGAGTGTGCAAGGAGAGGGGGTGGGTGGGTGTGTAAGGGGATGGTGAGGGTGGAGTGTGCAAGGGGTGCGGTGGGTGTGCAAGGAGAGAGCTGGGGGTGGGCGTGCAGGGGGTGCGGTGGGTGTGCAGGGGGATGGTGAGGGTGGGTGTGCAAGGGAGGGGTGGGTGGGTGTGCAGGGGATGGTGAGGGTGGGTGTGCAAGGGGAGGGATGGGGGTGCAAGGATGTGGTGGGGGGGGTGTGCCCGAGCGCGGGGGTGGGTGTGCAAGGAGAGGGTGGGTGTGCAAGGGGGTGGTGAGGGTGGGTGTGCAAGGAGAGGGATGGGGGTGCAAGGATGGGGTGGGGGGGGTGTGCCCGAGCGCGGGGGTGGGTGTGCAAGGAGAGGGTGGGTGTGCAAGGGGGTGGTGAGGGTGGGTGTGCAAGGAGAGGGGGTGGGGGTGCAAGGGGAGGGGGTCCCAGTGGGTGCTGGTGGATACTGGGGAGCACTGGTGGGTGCTGGTGAGGTGAGGCGAGGGGATGGTGGGGATGGGGGTGCAAGGAGAGGGGGGGGGGTGCAAGGAGGGGGGGGGGGGTGGGTGTGCGAAGGGTGGTGGGGGTGTGCAAGGGGGTGCTGGGGTGGGCGTGCAAGGAGAGGGGTGGGTGGGTGTGTAAGGGGATGGTGAGGGTGAGTGTGCAAGGAGAGGGGTGGGTGGGTGTGTAAGGGGATGGTGAAGGCTGGGCGTGCAAGGAGAGGGGTGGGTGGGGTGTGTAAGGGGGATGGTGAGGGGTGAGTGTGCAAGGGGTGCGGTGGGTGTGCAAGGAGAGAGCTGGGGTGGGCGTTCAGGGGGTGCGGTGGGTGGTGCAGGGGGATGGTGTAGGGGTGGGTGTGCAAGGGGAGAGGTGAGTGTGCAAGGAGAGGGGTGGGTGGGTGTGCAAGGGGATGGTGAGGGTGGGTGTGCAAGGAGAGGGTGGGTGTGCAAGGGGGTGGTGAGGGTGAGTGTGCAAGGACGGGGCTGGGTGAGTGTGCAAGGCGCGGGCCGGGGACGTCCCGGGCCTGTCCCGGGTCCCACCCGGGTCCCCTCCCCCTCCCCCCCCCCCGGGAGCACCTGCGGCGGCTCCGGCCTTTGATGTGGGGGGGGGGAGGGGAGGGGAGGGGGTGACACCGGGGGGGGGGGGAGGGGGTGACACCGGGGGGGGGGAGGGGACACCTGGGGGAGGGGGAGGGGGGAGGGGACACCGGGGGGGGTGGGGGAGGGGTGACACCGGGGGGGGGGGGAGGGGACACCGGGGGGGGTGGGGGAGGGGTGACACCGGCGGTGACCCCGCGCCACCCCCCCCACCCCCGCGGGGGGAGTGAGGTGGGGGCACCCTTGGGTGCTGGGGACCCCTCTGTGTCCCCTGCGGGTCGGGGAGGGTTTGGCCGGGTATGGTGGTACTGGTGGTACTGGTGGTACTGGTGGGATGGAAATGGAGGGTCCCAGTGGGTGCTGGTGAGGTGAGGATGGCGGGGTACTGGTGGTACTGGGGGATACTGGTGCGTCTCAGTGTGTACTGGTGTGGGTCAGTGCGTCCCAGTGCGTTACTGGTGTGTCCCAGTACGTTACTGGTGTGGTCGGTGTGTCCCGGTGTGTCCCAGTGCGTTACTGGTGTGTCCCAGTGCGTTACTGGTGTGGGTTGGTGTGTTACTGGTGTGGGTCGGTGTGTCCCCAGTGCGTTACTGGTGTGGGTTGGTGTGTTACTGGTGTGGGGTCGGTGTGTCCCAGTTCGTTCCCAGTGCGTTACTGGTGTGTCCGGTGTGTCCCAGTGCGTTACTGGTGTGTCCTGGTGTGTCCCAGTGCGTTACTGGTGTGGGTCGGTGTGTCCCAGTTCGTTCCAGTGCGTTACTGGTGTGGGTCGGTGTGTCCCAGTGCGTTACTGGTGGTCCTGGTGTGTCCAGTGCGTTACTGGTGTGTCCCGGTGCGTTACTGGTGTGTCCCGGTGTGTCCCAGTGCATTACTGGTGTGGGTCAGTGCGTCCCAGTGCGTTACTGGTGTGGGGTCGGTGGGGTCCCAGTTCGTTCCCAGTGCGTTACTGGTGTGTCCCAATGTGTCCCAGTGCGTTACTGGTGTGGGTCAGTGTGTCCCCAGTTCGTTCCCAGTGCATTACTGGTGTGGGTTGGTGTGTCCCAGTGCGTTACTGGTGTGTCCCGGTGTGTCCCAGTGCATTACTGGTGTGGGTTGGTGTGTCCCAGTGCGTTACTGGTGTGGGTCGGTGTGTCCCAGTTCGTTCCCAGTGCGTTACTGGTGTGTCCCAGTGTGTCCCAGTGCATTACTGGTGTGGGTTGGTGTGTCCCAGTGCGTACTGGTGTGTCCCGGTGGTCCCAGTGCGTTACTGGTGTGTCCTGGTGTGTCCCAGTGCGTTACTGGTGTGGGTCGGTGTGTCCCAGTTCGTCCCAGTGCATTACTGGTGTGTCCTGGTGTGTCCCAGTGCGTTACTGGTGTGTCCCAGTGCGTTACTGGTGTGTCCCGGTGTGTCCCAGTGCGCTGGTGTGACCCAGTGTGGTCCCAGTTTGTTTCCAGTGCGTTACTGGTGTGTCCTGGTGCGTCCCAGTTTGTTCCCAGCAACTTACTGGTGTGTCCCCAGCGCGTTACTGGTGTGTCCTGGTGCGTCCCAGTGCATCCCAGTGTGTGTGTCCCAGTGCGGTTCCCAGTGCCTTACTGGTGTGTCCTGGTGTGTCCCAGTGCGTTACTGGTGTGGGTCGGTGCGTCCCAGTTTGTTCCCAGTGCATTACTGGTGTGACCCAGTGCATCCCAGTTTGTTCCCAGTGTGTTACTGGTGTCCTGGTGCATCCAGTGCCTTACTGGTGTGTCCCAGTGCGCTACTGGTGTGGGTCAGTGTGTCCCAGTTTGTTCCCAGTGCATTACTGGTGTGTCCCAGTGCATCCCAGTGCTCTACTGGTGTGTCCCAGTTTGATCCCAGTGCCTTATTGGTGTGTCCCAGTGCGTCAAGTGCATTACTGGTGCGTCCCAGTTCGTTCCCAGCGCCTTACTGGTGTGTCCTAGTGTGTCCCAGTTTGTTCCCAGTGCCTTACTGGTGTGTCCCAGTTCGTTCCCAGTGCCTTACTGGTGTGTCCCAGTTTGTTCCCAGTGCCTTACTGGTGTGTCCCAGGGCGTCCCAGTGCATTACTGGTGCGTCCCAGTTTGTTCCCAGTGCCTTACTGGTGTGTCCCAGTGTGCCCCAGTTTGTTCCCAGTGCCTTACTGGTGTGTCCCAGTTTGTTCCCAGTGCCTTACTGGTGCGTCCCAGTTCGTTCCCAGTGCCTTACTGGTGTGTCCCAGTGTGTCCCAGTGCCTTACTGGTGTGTCCCAGTGCATTACTGGTGTGGGTCAGTGCGTCCAGTGCGTTACTGGTGTGGGTCGATGTGTCCCAGTTCGTTCCCAGTGCCTTACTGGTGTGTCCCAGTTCGTTCCCAGTGCGTTACTGGTGGGCACTGGTGCATTTCGGGCTCCCGCTGGTGCTTGCTGGTCCCGGGAGGGGCTGGCGAGTCCCGGTGGGTGTCACCAGTACCTCCCAGTATCCCCAGTACCTCCCAGTATCCCCAGTACCTCCAGCTCCGGTGACTCTCGGCGGTGCCCGCATTACCGGCAGCTCCCAGTGCTCCCAGTACCCCCAGTACGCCCAGGTCCGGGGTGTCCCGGCTCTGTCCCGGCTCTGTCCGGGCTCTGTCCCGGCTCTGTCCCGGCTCTATCCCGGCTCTGTCCGGGCTCTATCCCGGCTCTGTCCCGGCTCTATCCCGGCTCTGTCCGGGCTCTATCCCGGCTCTGTCCCGGCTCTGTCCCGGCTCTGTCCCGGCTCTGTCCGGGCTCTGTCCCGGCTCTGTCCCGGCTCTGTCCGGGCTCTGTCCCGGCTCTGTCCCGGCTCTGTCGGGCTCTGTCCCGGCTCTGTCCCGGCTCTGTCCCGGCTCTGTCCCGGCTCTATCCCGGCTCTGTCCCGGCTCTGTCCCGGCTCTATCCCGGCTCTGTCCCGGCTCTGTCCCGGCTCTGTCCCGGCTCTGTCCCGGCTCTATCCCGGCTCTGTCCCGGCTCTGTCCCGGCTCTGTCCCGGCTCTATCCCTGCTCTGTCCCGGCTCTGTCCCGGCTCTGTCCCGGCTCTATCCCGGCTCTGTCCCGGCTCTATCCCGGCTCTGTCCCGGCTCTGTCCCGGCTCTGTCCCGGCTCTATCCCGGCTCTGTCCCGGCTCTATCCCTGCTCTGTCCCGGCTCTGTCCCGGCTCTATCCCGGCTCTGTCCCGGCTCTATCCCTGCTCTGTCCCGGCTCTGTCCCGGCTCTGTCCCGGCTCTGTCCCGGCTCTGTCTCGGCTCTATCCGGCTCTGTCCCGGCTCTATCCCTGCTCTGTCCCGGCTCTGTCCCGGCTCTATCCCTGCTCTGTCCCGGCTCTGTCCCGGCTCTGTCCCGGCTCTGTCTCGGCTCTATCCCGGCTCTGTCCCGGCTCTGTCCCGGCTCTGTCCCGGCTCTATCCCTGCTCTGTCCCGGCTCTGTCCCGGCTCTATCCCGGCTCTATCCCGGCTCTGTCCCGGCTCTGTCCCGGCTCTATCCCGGCTCTGTCCCGGCTCTATCCCGGCTCTGTCCCGGCTCTGTCTCGGCTCTGTCCCGGCTCTGTCCCCGGCTCTGTCCCGGCTCTGTCTCGGCTCTGTCCCGGCTCTATCCCGGCTCTATCCCGGCTCTGTCCGGGCTCTGTCCCGGCTCTGTCCGGCTCTGTCCGGCTCTGTCTCGGCTCTGTCCCGGCTCTGTCCGGGCTCTGTCCCGGCTCTGTCCCGGCTCTGTCCCGGCTCTATCCTGGCTCTATCCCCGCTCTGTCCCGGCTCTGTCCCGGCTCTGTCCCGGCTCTATCCCGGCTCTGTCCCGGCTCTGTCCCGGCTCTGTCCCGGCTCTATCCCGGCTCTGTCCCGGCTCTGTCCCGGCTCTGTCCCGGCTCTATCCCGGCCCTGTCCCGGCTCTGTCCCGGCTCTATCCCGGCTCTGTCCCGGCTCTGTCCCGGCTCTGTCCCGGCTCTATCCCGGCCCTGTCCCGGCTCTGTCCCGGCTCTATCCCGGCTCTGTCCCGGCTCTATCCCGGCTCTGTCCCGGCTCTGTCCCGGCTCTATCCCGGCTCTGTCCCCGCTCTATCCCGGCCCTGTCCCGGCTCTGTCCCGGCTCTATCCCGGCTCTATCCCGACTCTATCCCGGCTCTATCCCGGCTCTATCCTGGCTCTGTCCCGGCTCTATCCCGCTCTATCCCGGCTCTGTCCCGGCTCTATCCCGGCTCTGTCCCGGCTCTATCCCGGCTCTATCCCGGCTCTATCCCGGCTCTGTCCCGGCTCTGTCCCGGCTCTATCCCGGCTCTGTCTCGGCTCTGTCTCAGCTCTGTCCGGCTCTGTCCCGGCTCTGTCCCGGCTCTGTCCCGGCTCTATCCGGCTCTATCCCGGCTCTGTCTCGGCTCTGTCCCGGGCTCTGTCCCGGCTCTGTCCCGGCTCTATCCCGGCTCTATCCCGGCTCTGTCCGGCTCTATCCCGGCTCTGTCCCGGCTCTGTCCCGGCTCTATCCCGGCTCTATCCCGGCTCTGTCCGGCTCTATCCCGGCTCTGTCCCGGCTCTGTCCCGGCTCTGTCTCGGCTCTATCCCGGCTCTATCCCGGCTCTGTCCGGGCTCTGTCTCGGCTCTATCCCGGCTCTGTCCCGGCTCTGTCCCGGCTCTGTCCCGGCTCTATCCCGGCTCTGTCCCGGCTCTGTCCGGGCTCTGTCCCGGGCTCTGTCCCGGCTCTGTCCCGGCTCTATCCCTGCTCTGTCCCGGCTCTATCCCGGCTCTGTCCCGGCTCTGTCCCGGCTCTGTCCCGGCTCTGTCTCGGCTCTGTCCCGGCTCTATCCCGGCTCTATCCCGGCTCTGTCCCGGCTCTGTCCCGGCTCTGTCCCGACTCTATCCCGGCTCTATCCCGGCTCTGTCCCGGCTCTGTCCCGGCTCTGTCCCGGCTCTATCCCGGCTCTGTCCCGGCTCTATCCCGGCTCTGTCCCGGCTCTGTCCCGGGCTCTATCCGGCTCTGTCTCGGCTCTGTCCCGGCTCTATCCCGGCTCTGTCCCGACTCTATCCCGGCTCTATCCCGGCTCTGTCCCGGCTCTGTCCCGCTCTGTCCGGCTCTATCCCGGCTCTGTCCGGCTCTATCCCGGCTCTGTCCCGGCTCTATCCCTGCTCTGTCCCGGCTCTATCCCGGCTCTGTCCCGGCTCTGTCCCGGCTCTGTCTCGGCTCTATCCCGGCTCTATCCCGGCTCTGTCCCGACTCTATCCCGGCTCTATCCCGGCTCTGTCCCGGCTCTGTCCCTGCTCTGTCCCGGCTCTGTCCCGGCTCTGTCTCGGCTCTGTCCCGGCTCTGTCCCGGCTCTATCCCGGCTCTGTCCCTGGCTCTGTCCGGGCTCTATCCGGCTCTATCCCGGCTCTGTCCCGGCTCTGTCCCGGCTCTATCCGGCTCTATCCCGGCTCTATCCCGGCTCTATCCCGGCTCTGTCCGGCCTCTGTCCCGGCTCTGTCCCGGCTCTGTCCGGGCTCTGTCCCGGCTCTGTCCCGGCTCTATCCCGGCTCTGTCCCGGCTCTATCCCGGCTCTGTCCCGGCTCTGTCCGGGCTCTGTCCCGGCTCTGTCCCGGCTCTATCCCTGCTCTGTCTCGGCTCTATCCCGGCTCTGTCCCGGCTCTATCCCGGCTCTGTCCGGGCTCTGTCCCGGCTCTATCCCTGCTCTGTCTCGGCTCTATCCCGGCTCTGTCCGGCTCTATCCCGGCTCTATCCCGGCTCTGTCCCGGCTCTATCCCGGCTCTGTCCCGGCTCTATCCCGGCTCTGTCCCGGCTCTGTCCCGGCTCTATCCCGGCTCTGTCCCGGCTCTATCCCGGCTCTATCCCGGCTCTGTCCCGGCTCTATCCCGGCTCTGTCCGGCTCTGTCCCGGCTCTATCCCGGCTCTGTCCGGCTCTATCCCGGCTCTGTCCCGGCTCTATCCCTGCTCTGTCCCGGCTCTATCCCGGCTCTGTCCCTGCTCTGTCCCGGCTCTGTCCGGGCTCTGTCTCGGCTCTATCCCGGCTCTGTCCCGGCTCTATCCCGGCTCTATCCCGGCTCGTCCCGGCTCTGTCCCGGCTCTGTCCGGGCTCTGTCTCGGCTCTGTCCCGGCTCTGTCCCGGCTCTATCCCGGCTCTATCCCGGCTCTATCCCGGCTCTGTCCGGGCTCTGTCCCGGCTCTGTCCCGGCTCTATCCCGGCTCTGTCCCGGCTCTGTCCCGGCTCTATCCGGCTCGTATCCCGGCTCTGTCCCGGCTCTATCCCGGCTCTATCCCGGCTCTATCCCGGCTCTGTCCCGGCTCTGTCCCGGCTCTATCCCGGCTCTATCCCGGCTCTGTCCCGGCTCTGTCCCGGCTCTATCCCGGCTCTATCCCGGCTCTGTCTCGGCTCTGTCCCGGCTCTATCCCGGCTCTATCCCGGCTCTGTCCGGGCTCTGTCTCGGCTCTGTCCCGGCTCTGTCCCGGCTCTGTCCCGGCTCTATCCCGGCTCTGTCCGGGCTCTGTCCCGGC
This sequence comes from Corvus hawaiiensis, assembly GCF_020740725.1. NCBI lineage: Eukaryota > Metazoa > Chordata > Aves > Passeriformes > Corvidae > Corvus > Corvus hawaiiensis. The sequence goes on along the minus strand of NW_025963343.1, from coordinate 32,164 downwards.
TCTGTCCGGGCTCTGTCTCGGCTCTGTCTCGGCTCTATCCTGGCTCTATCCGGCTCTATCCCGGCTCTGTCCGGGCTCTGTCCCGGCTCTGTCCCGGCTCTGTCCCGGCTCTATCCCGGCTCTATCCCGGCTCTATCCCGGCTCTGTCCCGGCTCTATCCCGGCTCTGTCCCGGCTCTGTCCCGGCTCTGTCTCGGCTCTGTCTCGGCTCTGTCCCGGCTCTGTCCCGGCTCTATCCCGGCTCTATCCCGGCTCTATCCCGGCTCTGTCTCGGCTCTGTCCGGGCTCTGTCCCGGCTCTGTCCCGGCTCTGTCCCGGCTCTATCCCGGCTCTGTCCGGCTCTGTCCCGGCTCTGTCTCGGCTCTGTCCCGGCTCTGTCCCGGCTCTGTCCCGGCTCTGTCCGGGCTCTGTCTCGGCTCTGTCCCTGCTCTGCTGCTGTGGATGTCCCCCCTTCCCCAGTACTCCCAGTACCCCCAGTACGTCCCATTCCCCGTTCCCCCAATTCCCCGGTGTCTCCGGTGCTGTGGATGTCCCCAGTTCTCCCAGTACTCCCAGTACGCCCCATTCCCCTCTCCCACAATTCCCCGGTGCCCCCGGTGCTGTGGGTACCCCCGGTGCCCCAGTTCTCCCAGTCCCCCCAGTCCCTCCAGTGCCCCCGGTCCCCCCAGTTCTCCCGGTGCCCTCGGTGCCCCCCGTCCCCCCAGTCTCTCCAGTTCTCCCCGGTGCCCCTGGTCCTCCCAGTTCCCCAAGTTCCTCCAGTCCCCGCGAGTGCCCCCGGTACCCCCAGTTCCCCGGCTCCCCCAGTTCTCCCAGTGTCCCCAGTTCCCCCAGTCCCTCCGGGTCCCCCCACTTCTCCCCGTGCCCCCGCTGCCCCCGGTCCCCGCGGGTGTCCCCGGTGCCCCCCAGTTCTCCCAGTGTCCCCAGTTCCCCAAGTTCCCCCGGTCCCCGCGGGTGCCCCTGGTGCCCCCGGTGTCCCCAGTCCCCCCCATTCCCCCGGTCCCCCCACTTCTCCCGGTGCCCTCGGTGCCCCCAGTCCCCCCAGTTCCCCCAGTCCCCGCGGGTGCCCCCGGTGCCCCCCGCCCGCCGCTTCCCGGCAGGAGCGGCCCCGCGCGGCTTTTCCCGGCACGGGCTGAGTAATTCGGGGCTCGGGGCTGACTCAGCCCCCCCGGGGGTCCCGGTGCCCCCCCACACCCCCCCCCCCCAACCCCCACCCCGGGCCGGATGCGCGGGGCGGCGGCGGCGGCCCCAAAAAACTGGGGCGGGAGGAAAAGGGGGGCGGGGGGGGCTGGAACACGTGCGGGGGGTGTCACGTGTGGGGGGGGTCACACGTGTGGGGGGGGTGTCACGTGTGGGGGGGTCACACGTGTGCGGTGTCACACGTGTGGGGGGGTGTCACACGCGTGTTTGTGTCACACCCCCAGGCGAAGGAGCCGCTGTGGGGGTGTCACGAGTGGGTGAGAGCAGACCCGGGGGGTGGGGGGGGTCCAGGAGCGTGCAAGGGTGTGCACGAGCATCCTGAGTGTGCAAGGGCGTGCACGAGCATCCCTGAGTGTGCAAGGGCATGTATGAGCACTAATGGGTGTGCAAGGGCGTGCGGGAGCATCCCTGAGTGTGCAAGGGCGTGCACGAGCACTAATGGGTGTGCAAGGGTGTGCAGGAGCATCTCTGAGTGTGCAAGGGCATGCGGGAGCATCCCTGACTGTGCAAGGGTGTGCACGGGCATCCCTGAGTGTGCGAGGTCATACACGAGCACTAATGGGTGTGCAAGGGCGTGCACGAGCATCTCTGAGTGTGCAAGGGCATGTATGAGCACTGATGGGTGTGCAAGGGCGTGCACGAGCATCCCTGAGTGTGCAAGGGCATGTATGAGCACTGATGGGTGTGCAAGGGCGTGCACGAGCATCCCTGAGTGTGCAAGGGGCGTGCACGAGCACTAATGGGTGTGCAAGGGTGTGCGGGAGCATCCCTGAGTGTGCAAGGGTGTGCACGAGCATCCCTGAGTGTGCAAGGGCGTGCACGAGCACTAATGGGTGTGCAAGGGTGTGCAGGGAGCATCCCTGAGTGTGCAAGGGCATGCACGAGCACTAATGGGTGTGCAAGGGCGTGCATGAGCATCCCTGAGTGTGCAAGGGCGTGCACGAGCACTAATGGGTGTGCAAGGGCGTGCAGGAGCATCCCTGAGTGTGCAAGGGCGTGCACGAGCACTAATGGGTGTGCAAGGGCGTGCATGAGCATCCCTGAGTGTGCAAGGGCGTGCACGAGCACTAATGGGTGTGCAAGGGCGTGCGGGAGCATCCCTGAGTGTGCGAAGGGCGTGCACGAGCACTAATGGGTGTGCAAGGGTGTGCGGGAGCATCCCTGAGTGTGCAAGGGCGTGCACGTGCACTAATGGGTGTGCAAGGGCGTGCGGGAGCATCTCTGAGTGTGCAAGGGCGTGCACGTGCACTAATGGGTGTGCAAGGGCGTGCGGGAGCATCCCTGAGTGTGCAAGGGCGTGCACGTGCACTAATGGGTGTGCAAGGGCGTGCGGGAGCATCTCTGAGTGTGCAAGGGCGTGCACGAGCACTAATGGGTGTGCAAGGGCGTGCATGAGCATCCCTGAGTGTGCAAGGGCGTGCACGAGCACTAATGGGTGTGCAAGGGCGTGCGGGAGCATCCCTGAGTGTGCAAGGGCGTGCACGTGCACTAATGGGTGTGCAAGGGCGTGCGGGAGCATCCCTGAGTGTGCAAGGGCATGTATGAGCACTAATGGGTGTGCAAGGGCGTGCATGAGCATCCCTGAGTGTGCAAGGGTGTGCACGAGCACTAATGGGTGTGCAAGGGTGTGCGGGAGCATCCCTGAGTGTGCAAGGGTGTGCACGAGCACTAATGGGTGTGCAAGGGTGTGCACGAGCACTAATGGGTGTGCAAGGGTATGCGGGAGCATCCCTGAGTGTGCAAGGGTGTGCACGAGCATCCCTGAGTGTGCAAGGGCGTGCACGAGCACTAATGGGTGTGCAAGGGTGTGCAGGAGCATCCCTGAGTGTGCAAGGGTGTGCACGAGTAGCCCTGAGTGTGCAAGGGCATGTATGAGCACTGGTGGGTGTGCAAGGGCGTGCGGGAGCATCTCTGAGTGTGCAAGGGCGTGCGGGAGCATCCCTGAGCGTGCAAGGGCATGTACGAGCACTGGTGGGTGTGCAAGGGCGTGCATGAGCATCCCTGAGTGTGCAAGGGTGTGCACGAGCATCCCTGAGTGTGCAAGGGCGTGCACGAGCACTAATGGGTGTGCAAGGGTCTTGCCCACTGTGCCAGGGCCGTGCCAGGGCCGTACCAGCACCACACCAGTCCTGGACTGGGATCTCACCAGTGCCGTACTGGGGCCGTGCCAGGCTGTACTGGGAGCTCCCGGTGCCATACTGGGGCTGTACTGGGGCCATACTGGGAGCTGCCGGTGCTGCACTGGGGCCATACTGGGGCTGTACTGAGGCCGTACTGGGGCCATACTGGGAGCTCCCGGTGCCGCACTGGGGCTGTATTGGGGCCGTACTGAGGCCGTACTGGAACTCCCGGTGCTGCACTGTATGGGGCCATACTGGGGCCATACTGGGAACTCCCAGTGCCGTACTGGGGCTGTACTGGGGCCATATGGGGAGCTCCCGGTGCCGCACTGGGGCTGTACTGGGGCCGTACTGGGGCCGTACTGGAACTCCCGGTGCTGCACTGTATGGGGGCCATACTGGAGCTATACTGGGGCTGTACAGGGGCCATACTGGGGCTGTACTGGGGCCATACTGGGAGCTCCCAGTGCCACACTGGGGCTGTACTGGGGCCGTACTGGGAGCTGCCGGTGCTGCACTGTATGGGGCCATACTGGGGCCATACTGGGAACTCCCAGTGCCGTACTGGGGCTGTACTGGGGCCATATGGGGAGCTCCCGGTGCCGCACTGGGGCTGTACTGGGGCCGTACTGGGGCCGTACTGGGAACTCCCGGTGCTGCACTGTATGGGGCCATACTGGAGCTATACTGGGCTGTACAGGGGCCATACTGGGGCTGTACTGGGGCCATACTGGGAGCTCCCAGTGCCACACTGGGGCTGTACTGGGGCCGTACTGGGAGCTGCCGGTGCTGCACTGTATGGGGCCATACTGGGGCCATACTGGGAACTCCCAGTGCCGTACTGGGGCTGTACTGGGGCCATATGGGGAGCTCCCCGGTGCCGCACTGGGGCTGTACTGGGGCCGTACTGGGGCCGTACTGGGAACTCCCGGTGCTGCACTGTATGGGGCCATACTGGGAACTCCCGGTGCCGCACTGGGGCTGTACTGGGGCCGTACTGGGGCCGGGCCCCGCGCGTTTCCTGCCGCGGGGCCGTGTCCCAGTTGTGGCTTTGTGGCTCCGGCAGCCGCCGGCGCAGGGTGAGGGGGGCACCGGGGGCACCGCGGGCACTGCGGGGGGCTCAGGGGGCACCGGGGACTTGGGGGACACTGCGGGGGCTCAGGGGACACTGTGGGGGCACTGGGGGCACCCGGGGACACTGCGGGGGCACTGGGGGCACTGTGGGGACACCGGGGACACTGCGGGGGCACCGGGGGGACTTTGGGGACACCGGGGGCACTGGGGACTTGGGGGACACTGGCGGGGGCTCAGGGGACTTTGGGGACACTGTGGGGGCACCGGGGGGACTTTGGGGACACTGTGGGGGCACCGGGGACACTGCGGGGGCTCAGGGGGCACCAGGGACAGCGAGGACACTGTGGGGGCACCGGGGGGGACTTTGGGGACACTGTGGGGGCACCGGGGGCACCGGGGACACTGCGGGGGGCTCAGGGGACAGCGGGGGCACCGGGGACTTTGGGGACACTGTGGGAGCTCAGGGACATCGGGGCACTGGGGGCACCGGGGACTTTGGGGACACCGCAGGGGCTCAAGGGGGCACCGGGGACACTGTGGGGGCACCGGGGGCACTGCGGGGGCTCAGGGGACACCGGGGGGACACCCCAGCCCAAGGGTGGCACCGGAGCCCACTGGGGACACCTGTGACCAAAGGGGCCACCGGGAGCGGAGGGGACACCGTGGGTGGCACGCAGGTGGCACCGGTGCCACGGGGGGATGTGTGCACCCACGGTGACGTCAATGCGGAGGGGACACGGCACAGCGGCCACGTGGGACCGTGTGGTGACACGGGAGGGCACGGGTGGCACCCGGTCCCACAGGGGACACACGAGCCCGTGGGTGACACAGAAAGGCACGGGTGGCGCCCGGTCCCACGGGTGACACGTGAGCCCACAGGTGGCACCCGGTCCCACGGGTGGCACCCGGTCCCACAGGGGACACACGAGCCCGTGGGTGACATCTGAAGCAGGGCAGAGCACGGGAGGACACGGGTGGTGGCACCGCGGGTCCCACGGGTGCCCGGGGACAGGGACCCCGTGCCAGGTGTCCCGTGGGTCCCACGGGTGCCCGGGGACAGGGACCCCGTGCCAGGTGTCCCGTGCCAGCGTCCCCGTGTCCCCCCAGCCCACATCGAGGTGATTCCCTGCAAGATCTGCGGGGACAAATCCTCCGGGATCCACTACGGGGTCATCACCTGCGAGGGCTGCAAGGTGACGGGGGGGACATTGGGGGGGACATTGGGGGGACATTGGGGGGACATTGGGGGGACATTGGGGGACAGGGGGACATTGGGGACAAGGGGACACGGGGGACATTGGGGAGACATTGGGGGGACATTGGGGACATGGGGACATTGGGACATTGGGGGACATGGGGACATTGGGGACAAGGGGACACGGGGGACATTGGGGAGACATTGGGGGGACATTGGGGACATGGGGACATTGGGACATTGGGGGACAGGGGGACATTGGGGGGACACGGGGGACACGGGGACATTGGGGACATGGGGGGGACATTGGGGGGACATTGGGGACATTGGGGACATGAGGATAAGGGGGGTCATTGGGGACATTGGGGGGACACGGGGGACACGGGGACATTGGGGACATGGGGGGGACATTGGGGACATTGGGGACATGGGGGGACATGGGGGGGACATTGGGGACATTGGGGGGACACGGGGGACACGGGGACATTGGGGACATGGGGGGACATTGGGAGGACATGGGGACAAGGGCGGAAACGGGGGACACGGGGATCTGGGCACACGGTGCGACCTCGGGGGTACCGTGAGGTGCCGCGGGTGCCAGGGCGGTGGCACACGGGTGACACGGTGCCACACGGGTGCCAGGACGGTGCCACACGGGTGCCAGGACGGTGCCACACGGGTGCCAGAGCGGTGGCACACGGGTGACACGGTGGCACCCGCAGGGCTTTTTCCGGCGCAGCGAGCGGCGCGGGCCGAGCCTGGCGTGCAGCCGCGGGCAGCGCTGCGACATCGACCGCGCCACCCGCACCCGCTGCCAGCACTGCCGCCTGCAGAAGTGCCTGCGCCTCGGCATGTCCCGCGACGGTGCGTGCGACAGCGGGCACCGAGCCGGGGGACAGCGGGCACCGAGCCTGGGGACAGCTGTACCCATAGGGACAGCGGGCACCGAGCCGGGGGACAGCGGGCACCGAGCCTGGGGACAGCTGTACCCATAGGGACAGCGGGCACCGAGCCGGGGGACAGCGGGCACCGAGCCTGGGGACAGCTGTACCTATGGGGACACTGCTCTCTGCTCCTGGGGACACCACCCTGTGCCCCTGGGGACAGCTGTACCCATGGGGACAGCGGGCACCGAGCCTGGGGACACCGGGCACCGAGCCTGGGGACAGCGGGCACCGAGCCTGGGGACAGCTGTACCCATGGGGACAGCGGGCACCGAGCCTGGGGACACCGGGGACTGAGCCTGGGGACACCGGGGACCGAGCCGGGGGACACCGGGCTGTGCCCCTGGGGACATCTGTACCCATGGGGACACCCGGGACTGAGCCTGGCGACAGCTGTACCCGTGGGGACACTGCCCTGTGCCCCTGGGGACATCTGTACCCATGGGGACATCGCCCTGTGCACCCGGGGACAGCTGTACCCATGGGGACACCCGGGACTGAGCTTGGGGACAGCGGGGGCTGAGCCTGGGGACAGCGGGCACCGAGCCTGGGGACAGCGGGCCGTGCCCCTGGGGACAGCTGTACCCATGGGGACACCAAGGACCGAGCCTGGGGACAGCTGTACCCATGGGGACATCGCCCTGTGCCCCTGGGGACATCTGTGCCCTGCCCGGCGACACCTGTGGCCACCCTGGCGACACCTGTGGCCAGCCGGGCAGTGTCGCGGCTCGGTGACAGCGCCGCGTCCCCCGCTGTCCCCTCTGTCTCCGCAGCCGTCAAGTTCGGCCGCATGTCCAAGAAGCAGCGGGACCGGCTCCAGGCCGAGGTGCTGGAACAGCTGGGAAGGAAAAATGGGGAAAATGGGGAAAATCGGGAAGAGCCGGAGCGGCGGGAACAGCAGGAACCACGGGAAAACTGGGAAAAACGGGAAAAACGGGAAGAATGGGAAAACCGCGAGCAGCGCGAACGGGAACGGGCGGCTCAGGGGCCACCGGAGCCCTCCCCGGCCGGGCGCTGTCCCCCGATGTCCCCCGGTGTCCCCGCGGCGCGTCCCAGCGGGGCGTGGCCCGCGGAGGAGGCGACAAAGCGGGGACAGGACGGGGACAGGGCGGCGACAGCGCCGTCCCCTCATCCCGGTACCGGCGGCGTCCCGGAGTCACCGGCGGGCCTGGAGATCGGTGAGTGCGCAGTGGCCGCGGGCGACTGGCACCCCCGGGGCCGGCGGTGTCACCCGCGGGGCCGGCGGTGTCACCCCCGGGGCTGGCAGTGTCACCCGAGGGGCCGGCGGTGTCACCTGCGGGGGCGGGGCGCGGCGGGACAGGGCGCTGGCAGGTGTGGGTGGTGGCAGCTCCGGATGTCACCTGTGGGTGCTCCGTGGTGGTGGCACCTGGCTCTGTCACCGATGGTGGTGGCACCTGGCTCTGTCACCTGTGGGTGGTGACACCCGCCTCTCCCACCCACGGATGCTCCAGGCTGGTGGCCCCAGAGTGTCCTCGTGTCCCACTGTGCCACCTCTGTGTGTCCCCAGAGTGTCCTCGTATCCTACCGTGCCACCTCTGTGTGTCCCCAGTGTCCTCCTGTCCCACCGTGCCACCTCTGTCCCCAGTGTCCTCCTGTCCCACCGTGCCACTTCTGTGTGTCCCCAGAGCTCCTGACCCAGAGTGTCCTCCTGTCCCACCGTGCCACCTCTGTGTGTCCCCAGTGTCCTCCTGTCCCACCGTGCCACATCTGTGCCCAGAGTGTCCTCCTGTCCCACCGTGCCACATCTGTGTGTCCCCAGAGCTCCTGACCCAGAGCGTCCTCCTGTCCCACCGTGCCACCTCTGTCCCCAGAGTGTCCTCGTGTCCCACCGTGCCACCTCTGTGTGTCCCCAGAGTGTCCTCCTGCCCCACCGTGCTACCTCTGTGTGTCCCCAGAGCTCCTCACCCACTGTCCCCTCCTGTCCCACCGTGCCACCTCTGTGTGTCCCCAGAGCTCCTGACCCAGAGTGTCCTCCTGTCCCACCGTGCCACCTCTGTGTGTCCCCAGTGTCCTCCTGTCCCACCGTGCCACATCTGTGTGTCCCCAGAGCTCCTCACCCACTGTCCCCTCCTGTCCCACCGTGCCACCTCTGTGTGTCCCCAGTGTCCTGTCCCACCGTGCCACCTCTGTGTCCCCAGAGTGTCCTCAAGTCCCACCATGCCACCTCTGTGTGTCCCCACTGTCCCCTCCTGTCCCACCGTGCCACCTCTGTGTCCCCAGAGTGTCCTCCTGTCCCACCGTGCCACCTCTGTGTCCCCAGAGCTCCTCACCCACTGTCCCCTCCTGTCCCACCGTGCCACCTCTGTGTGTCCCCAGAGTGTCCTCATGTCCCACCGTGCCACCTCTGTGTGTCCCCAGAGCTCCTGACCCAGAGTGTCCTCCTGTCCCACCGTGCCACCTCTGTGTCCCCAGTGTCCTCCTGTCCCACCGTGCCACATCTGTGCCCAGAGTGTCCTCCTGTCCCACCGTGCCACCTCTGTGTGTCCCCAGAGCTCCTGACCCAGAGCGTCCTCCTGTCCCACCGTGCCACCTCTGTGTGTCCCCAGTGTCCTCCTGTCCCACCGTGCCACATCTGTGTGTCCCCAGAGCTCCTCACCCACTGTCCCCTCCTGTCCCACCGTGCCACATCTGTGTGTCCCCAGAGCTCCTGACCCAGAGTGTCCTCCTGTCCCACCGTGCCACCTCTGTGTCCCCAGTGTCCTCCTGTCCCACCGTGCCACATCTGTGCCCAGAGTGTCCTCCTGTCCCACCGTGCCACCTCTGTGTGTCCCCAGAGCTCCTGACCCAGAGCGTCCTCCTGTCCCACCGTGCCACCTCTGTGTGTCCCCAGAGCTCCTGACCCAGAGCGTCCTCCTGTCCCACCGTGCCACCTGCCACCCCCCGCGCCGAGGAGCTGCAGGGCCGCCGCTGGGACAGCTTCACCCGCGAGGAGATCTGCGCCTACCAGAGCCAGGTGAGGGCCGGGCAGGGGACACGGCTGTCCCCAAGGGTGCCAGGGGGTGACGGCCGCTCCCGTAGCCCACGGCGGAGATGTGGCAGCGCTGCGCCCGCCGTGTCACCGAGGCCATCGAGCGCGTGGTGGAGTTCGCCAAGCGCCTGCGCGGCTTCCTGGAGCTCAGCCAGCACGACCAGATCGTCCTGCTCAAGGCGGGTACGCGGCCACCGCGTCCCCGTGTCATTGTCACCACCCCAGGGACACCCCGGCCCCTTTGTCACCACCCCAGGGACACCCCGGCCCTTTGTCACCGCCCTGGGGACAGCTCATTGCCTTCTCCCCGGACCTGTGGCCATCCCATCCCCTTGTCCCGAGTCCCAGGGACACCCCGTCCCCTTGTCACCACCCCAAGGACACCCTGGCCCCTTGTCCCCAGCCCTAGGGCACCCTGTCCCCTTGTCCCGAGTCCCAGGGACACCTTGTCCCCTTGTCCCCAGCTCTAGGGCACCCTGTCCCCTTGTCCTCACCCCAGGGACACCCTGGCCCCTTGTCCCCAGCCCTAGAGCACCCTGTCCCCTTGTCCCCAGCTCCAGGGCACCCTGTCCCCTTGTCCCCGGTCCCAGGGACACCTCGTCCCCTTGTCCCCAGCTCTAGGGCACCCTGTCCCCTGTCACCACCCCAGGGACACCCCGGCCCCTTTGTCACCACCCCAGGGACACCCCGGCCCTTTGTCACCGCCCTGGGGACAGCTCGTTGCCTTCTCCCCGGACCTGTGGCCATCCCATCCCCTTGTCCCCAGTCCCAGGGACACCCTGGCCCCTTGTCCCGAGTCCCAGGGACACCCTGTCCCCTTGTCACCACCCCAGGGACACCCTGTCCCCTTGTCCCCAGCTCTAGGGCACCCTGTCCCCTGTCACCACCCCAGGGACACCCCGGCCCTTTGTCACCGCCCTGGGGACAGCTCGTTGCCTTCTCCCCGGACCTGTGGCCATCCCATCCCCTTGTCCCCAGCTCTAGGGCACCCTGTCCCCTTGTCTCCAGTCCCAGGGACACCCTGTCCCCTTGTGACATTGTCCCCAGCCCAGGGCACCCTGTCCCCTTGTCCCCAGCCCCAGGGCTACCCCGTCTCCTTGCCGCCAGCTCTGGGGCCACCCTGTCCCCTTGTCCCCACCCCAGGGACACCCTGGCCCCTTGTCCCCAGCTCTAGGGCACCCTGTCCCCTTGTCACCACCCCAGGGACACCCTGGCCCCTTGTCCCCAGTCCTAGGGCACCCTGTCCCCTTGTCCCCACCCCAGGGACACCCTGTCCCCTTGTCGCCTGCCCCAGGGCTACCCCGTCTCCTTGCCGCCAGCTCTGGGGCCACCCTGTCCCCTTGTGACAGTCCCAGGGATCCCACGGGGAGGTGACAACGCCCAAAGTCCCCTCCATCCTCCCTGGCGAGGTGACAATCCCACCGTCCTGGGGGAGGTGACAACCCCCAAAGTCCCCTCCATCCTCCCTGGCGAGGTGACAATCCCGTGGTCCCACGGGGAGGTGACAACCCCTAAAGTCCCCTCCATCCTCCCTGGCGAGTTGACACCACCCCGGGCCACCACGGCGGGGTCCCCGGCCCATCCCCTCGGGCCGGTGGCGGTGTCCCCGGTGCCAGCAGCGCTGTCACCACCCCGGGGGTGACACAGGTGCCATGGAGGTTGTCCTGGTCCGGATGTGTCGCACCTTCGACGCCGCCACCCGCTCCGTCCTCTTCGAGGGCAAACTCGCGGGGCCCGAGCTCTTCCGCTCGCTGGGTGAGGCCGGCGACACCGGAGGAGGGACACGCGTGGGGGGGCGGGTGGGGACAGCCGCGGGGACAGGCGGTGACACGGGGCTGTCCCCAGGGTGCCCCGAGCTCGTCGCGTCCATCTTCGACCTGGCGCAGAGCCTGAGCGCGCTGCGCTGCTCCGAGAGCGAGCTGGCGCTGCTCAGCGCCCTGGTGCTCGTCAACGCCGGTCAGCGACCCCTCCGTGTCCCCTCCGTGTCCCCTCGGGGTCCCCTCCGTGTCCCCTCGGGGTCCCCTCGGGGTCCTCTCAGCGTCTCCGCCCCTCTGTCCCACCCCGTGTCCCCGCCGTGTCCCCTCGGGGTCCCCTCGGTGTCCTCTCAGCGTCCCCTCCGTGTCCCCTCGGGGTCCCCTCGGTGTCCCCCCGTGTCCCCCCGTGTCCCCACCATGTCCCCTCCGTGTCCCCGCCGTGTCCCCTCGGGGTCCTCTCAGCGTCCCCGCCCCCCTGTCCCACCCCGTGTCCCCTCGGTGTCCCCGCCGTGTCCCCTCCGTGTCCCCTCGGGGTCCTCTCAGCGTCTCCGCCCCTCTGTCCCACCCTGTGTCCCCGCCGTGTCCCCTCGGGGTCCCCGCCGTGTCCCATCTGTGTCCCCTCCGTGTCCCCGCCGTGTCCCTTCGGGGTCCCCTCGATGTCCCCTCCATGTCCCCTCCGTGTCCCCTCCGCGTCCCCGCCGTGTCCCCTCGGGGTCCCCGCCGTGTCCCCTCCGTGTCCCCTCGGGGTCCTCTCAGCGTCCCCTCGGTGTCCCCGCCGTGTCCCCTCGGGGTCTCCTCCGTGTCCCCTCAGCGTCCCCGCCCCTCTGTCCCACCCCGTGTCCCCCCCGTGTCCCCGCCGTGTCCCCTCCATGTCCCCTCCGTGTCCCCTCCGTGTCCCCTCCGTGTCCCCTCGGGGTCCCCTCAGCGTCCCCGCCCCCCTGTCCCACCCCGTGTCCCCAGCCCGGCTCCCCAGGGAGGGTTTGTCCCAAATCCGCGGGGTTTGTCCTAAAGCGGGATGGAAGGGGGGGGGAAAGGAGGGGGGCGTGTCCCCAAGGTGTCCCCCAGACTGTCCCCGAAGTATCCCCCACGCTGTCCCCAAGGTGTCCCCAAGGTGTCCCCACCCTGTCGCTTGTCCCGCTCTCTGTCCCAGATAGTTCCTGTCCCCAGCCCTGTCCCTGTCCCCAACCCTGTCCCTGTCCCGTGTCCCTGTCCCCACACCCGTGTCCCTGTCCCCACACCCGTGTCCGTGTCCCTGTCCGTGTCCCTGTCCCCATACCCGTGTCCCTGTCCGTGTCCCTGTCCCCACACCCGTGTCCGTGTCCGTGTCCGTGTCCGTGTCCCTGTCCCCACACCCGTGTCCGTGTCCCTGTCCGTGTCCATGTCCCCACACCCGTGTCCATGTCCCCACACCCGTGTCCCTGTCCCCATACCCGTGTCCCTGTCCATGTCCGCGTCCCACACCCGTGTCCGTGTCCCTGTCCCGTGTCCCTGTCCCGTGTCCCTGTCCGTGTCCATGTCCCCACACCCGTGTCCGTGTCCCCACACCCGTGTCCGTGTCCGTGTCCATGTCCGTGTCCCCACACCCGTGTCCCTGTCCCCAACCCTGTCCCGTGTCCGTGTCCGTGTCCCCACACCCGTGTCCCTGTCCCTGTCCCTGTCCCTGTCCCCACACCCGTGTCCCTGTCCCCACACCCGTGTCCGTGTCCCTGTCCGTGTCCCTGTCCCCATACCCGTGTCCGTGTCCGTGTCCCTGTCCCCACACCCGTGTCCGTGTCCGTGTCCGTGTCCGTGTCCCCACACCCGTGTCCGTGTCCCGTGTCCGTGTCCATGTCCGTGTCCCCACACCCGTGTCCGTGTCCGTGTCCGTGTCCGTGTCCGTGTCCCCACACCCGTGTCCCTGTCCCGTGTCCGTGTCCATGTCCGTGTCCCCACACCCGTGTCCGTGTCCCCAGGCCGCCCGTGCCTGCAGGACCGCCCGCGGGTGGCCCGGCTCCAGGGACATTTGGACGTCGCTTTCCGGCTCCTGCTGCACCGGACCCGCCGCGAGGGGCTCCTGGCCAGGGTGGGGACACCGCGGGGACACCGCGGGGACACGCGTGGGGCTGCGGGAGCAAAGGGGGAAGGGCGCGAGGGGGGCAGCGTGGGGGGTGTGGGACATTGAGGGGGACAGGGTGGGGGTCCGTGGGCAGGGGGTGACGCTGGCTTGGGTGTGCCACGCGTGTCCCCCTCCCCGCGCGTGTCCCCGTGGGTGACAGCCGTGTCCCCGTGGGTGACAGTCGTGTCTGGGGGGTGACAGCCGTGTCCCCGCGTGTCCCCGTGGGTGACAGCCGTGTCCCCGTGGGTGACTGCCGTGTCCCCGCGTGTCCCCGTGGGTGACTGCCGTGTCCCCGCGTGTCCCAGTGGGTGACGGCCGTGTCCCCGTGGGTGACAGCCGTGCCCCCGCTCGTGTCCGGGGGGTGACAGCTGTGTCCCCGCGTGTCCCAGTGGGTGACGGCCGTGTCCCCGTGGGTGACAGCTGTGTCCCCGTGGGTGACAGCCGTGTCCCCGCGTGTCCCGGGGGGTGACAGCCGTGTCGCCGTGGGTGACAGCCGTGTCCCCGCGTGTCCCGGGGGGTGACAGCCGTGTCCCCGTGGGTGACAGCCGTGTCCCCGCCCGTGCCCGGGGGGTGACAGCCGTGTCCCCACGCGTGTCCCCCCCAGCTGCCCACCCCGGGCCGGCTCCGCGCTCTCTGCTCGCAGCACCTGGAGCAGGTCCAGGCTTTCCGCCGCCTCCACCCCGGCGGAATCTCGGCCGCCTTCCCCCCGCTCTACCGGGAGCTCTTCGCCCCCGACCCCGCCGATCCCCCCGCGGGGACCCGCTGAGCGCGACCTCGGGACCGCCGGGATCACCGGGATCACCGGGACCGCCGGGACCAGCCCTGATCCCGCTGAGCGCGACCCTGGGATCGCCGGGATCACCGGGACCAGCCCTGATCCCGATGAGCCCGACCCCGGGACCGCCGGGACCAGCGGGACCAGCGGGATCACCGGGACCGCCGGGACCAGCCCTGATCCCGCTGAGCCCGACCCCGGGACCGCCGGGACCACCGGGACCACCGGGACCAGCCCTGAACCTGCTGAGCGCGATCCCGGGACCGCCGGGACCACCGGGATCACCGGGACCAACCCTGACCCCGCTGAGCGCGACCCCGGGACCGCCGGGACCACCGGACCACCGGGACCACCGGGACCGCCCCTGTACCTGGCGACACCTGGGGCTACTCCCACCGAGGCACCTGCCGGGAATGCGGCACCTTCCGGGAATCCGGTACCCACCGGGTCACCCGGCGAAGCTCTGTCCCCCGTGGGTGCCCTGTCACCTGTGGGTGCCCATTGTCCCTGTCACCCGTGGGCGCTGCCCGGGCTGTCCCACGGCCACGGCCCCCCCCACGGGGTGCCGGGGGGTCAGTGGCGGAGTGGCCGCGGGGCGTTTGAGCGGAATAAAGGCGATTTTGGGGACCGCGTGTCCGTGGGCTGCGTCACGGGGGACACGCGGGGACACCGGGAGCGACGCTAAAGCCCCGCCCCGCCCAGCGCTCCGAGCCGCTATAGGTTCTCGTGCCTGTCACTCAAACGTGGAGGCGGGCCCCAACCGGCTTTCCGCTCTCTGATTGGTTTGCTCCTCCGCTGCTCGCCGATGATTGGCTGCTTTATTCCCGTTATTTCCCGCCCCTCCTGTGGGAGGCCCGGCGGGGATTGGCCGCTGCTCTGAGGGCGGTGATTGGACAGAACCGGCGCGAGGCTGCGCTTTGATTGGTTGGGAGGGGAGGAGCCGCGCTGTGATTGGTGAAGACCGGAGGGGGCGTGGCCAGCGGCGGCGCGCGGGAGGCGGTGGCGGCACCGGGGCCGCGCCGGGCCCGAACCGGGGCCGGGCCCGAACCGGGACCTTTCGGGACCGAACCGAACCGAACCCAGGCCGGTTCCGGGGCCGGGGGGCAGCCCCGGTACCTGCAGGTACAGCGAAATCACCCGAGGGGCGTGGCGGGGGTGGCTGCGGATGCTCAGCTGCCGCTGCACCGGGCCCGGGGCCTGCACCGGCGGGCGCGGAGCCGAGCCCTCCGTGAGGGTACGGGCGGGGGGAGCCGAGCGGGAGCGGCGGGGGGTGCCCCGGGCTGGAGGTCGCAGAGCGGCCGGGCCGCTCCGGGAGGTGCCGGTGACCGTCCGGTGTGGCCCCGGTAACCCGCCGGTAATCTCCGCCGGTAACCCGCAGCCGGCCA
Organism: Corvus hawaiiensis; assembly: GCF_020740725.1. Lineage (NCBI taxonomy): Eukaryota > Metazoa > Chordata > Aves > Passeriformes > Corvidae > Corvus > Corvus hawaiiensis. The sequence continues at coordinate 16,637 of NW_025963343.1, read as the reverse complement.
TGGCGGGACGCGGCTCCGTGCACAGCCTGAGCAGCCTGCAGAAAACCGCCTTGCTCTTGGGCGTCCCGGCCGCGGCCACCGTGCTGTACATCCTGTACCGGCGCTACCGGGAGAGCAGAGGTGGGTGCGGGGCCCGCACCGGGGCCGGACCCCCGGGAGACCCTCCCGGGAGACCCCTCCGTGAGGAGGGAGGGGCTGTGGGAGTCGCTTTTCCCGGTGGGAATTCCCGGTGGGGAGGGTCCCGCTGGGGCACCCCGGGGACACCCTGGGGACCTTTGGGGACCCCTTTGGGGACAGCTTTGGGGACACCCCGGGGACACCCTGGGACCTTTGGGGACCCCTTGGGGACACCCTGGGGACCTTTGGGGACACCCCGGGAACACCCTGGGGACACCCTTTGGAGACAGCTTTGGGGACACCCTGGGGACACCCCGGGGACAACTTGGGGACACCCTGAGGGCACCCTGGGGACACCCTGGGACAGCTTTGGGGACACCGCGGGGGACACTCTGGGGACCTTTGGGGACCCCTTTGGGGACAACTTGGGGACACCCTGGGGACACCCTGGGGACACCCTGGGGACACTCTGGGGACCTTTGGGGACAGCTTTGGGGACACCCTGGGGACACTCTGGGGACCTTTGGGGACACCCTGGGGGCACCTTGGGGACACCCTGGGGACACTCTGGGGACCTTTGGGGACCCCTTTGGGGACAGCTTTGGGGACACCCTGGGGACACCCTGGGGACCCCTTGGGGACACCCTTTGGGGATGCCCTGGGGACAACTTGGGGACACTTTGGGGACACCCTTTGGGGACAGCTTTGGGGACACCCCGGGGACACTCTGGGGACCTTTGGGGACCCCTTTGGGGACACCCCGGGGATACCCTGGGGACCTTTGGGGACACCCCGGGGACACCCTGGGGACACCCTTTGGGGACGCCCTGGGGACACCCTTTGGGGACACCCCGGGGACACCCTGGGGACAACTTGGGGACACCCTGGGGGCACCTTGGGGGCACTGTTTGGGGACAGCTTTGGGGACAGCCTCGGGACACCCTGGGGACACCCTGGGGACACCTTGGGGACACCCTTTGGGGACGCCCTGGGGACACCCTTTGGGGACACCCCGGGGACACCCTGGGGACACCCTTTGGGGACCCCTTTGGGGACAGCTTTGGGGACAACTTGGGGACACTCTGGGGGCACCTTGGGGACCCCTTTGGGGACACCCTGGGGACACTCTGGGGACCTTTGGGGAGCCCTTTGGGGACAGCTTTGGGGACACCCTGGGGACACCCTGGGGGCACCCTGGGGACACCCTGGGGACCCCTTGGGGACACCCTTTGGGGATGCCCTGGGGACAACTTGGGGACACTTTGGGGACAGCTTTGGGGACACCCCGGGGACACTCTGCGGACCTTTGGGGACACCCTGGGGACAACTTGGGGACACCCTTTGGGGACAGCTTTGGGGACCCCTTTTGGGGACCCCTTTGGGGACATCCTGGGGACACCCGTTGGGGGCACCCCGGGGACACCCTGGGGACACCCTGGGGACAACTTGGGGACACCCCTGGGTCACTCTGGGGACACCTTTGGGGACACCTTGGGGACACCCTGGGGACACTTTGGGGACACCTTGCGGATCCTTTGGGGTCACCCTGGGGACACACCGGGGACACCTTGGGACCCTTTGGGGGCACCTTTGGGACTTTTGGGGACCCTTTGGGGACCATCCATGAGGAGGGGGAAGCTGTTGGAGTCACTTTTCCCCCAGGGAATTCCCTTGTGACCCCCTCGGGGAGCTCCCTGTCCCTCTGTGACCCTTTGGGGACCCGTTGGGGGCACCCAGAGAATTTGGGGGGGTTGTGGGGGTCACTTTTCCCCTCGTGACCCCCTCAGGGAGCTCCCTGTCCCTCTGTGACCCTTTGGGGACACCCTGGGGACCCTTTGGGGACCCTTTGAGAACTTGGGGGTGCTCTGGGGTCACTTTTCCCCCAGGGAATTCCCTTTTGACCCCCTCAGGAAGATCCTTGTCCCTCTGGGACCCTTTGGGGACCCCCAGAGAATTTGGGGGTGCTCTGGGGCTCATTTTCCCCCCGGGAATTCCTTGTGACCCCCTCAGGGAGCTCCCTGTCCCTCTGTGACCCTTTGGGAACCCTCCTGGGGACCCTTTGGGGACCCTTTGAGAATTTGGGGGTGCTCTGGGGGTCACTTTTCCCCCTTGTGACCCCCTCGGGGAGCTCCCTGTCCCTCTGTGACCCTTTGGGGACCCTTTGGGGACCCCCAGAGAATTTGGGGGCCCTTTGGGGGTCACTTTTCCCTCTGGGAATTCCCTTGTGATCCCCTCAGGAAGATCTCTGTCCCTCTGGGACCCTTTGGGGACCCTTTGGGGACCTCCTGGGGACCCTTTGGGGACCCTTTGGGGACCCTTTGAGAACTTGGGGGTGCTCTGGGGCTCATTTTCCCCCCGGGAATTCCCTTGTGACCCCCTCAGGGAGCTCCCTGTCCCTCTGTGACCCTTTGGGGACCCTTTGGGGACCCTTTGAGAACTTGGGGGTGCTCTGGGGCTCATTTTCCCCCCGGGAATTCCCCGTGTCCTGTTTGTAACCCTGCTTTGATGGGGGGGTGGGGAAGGTCCCAACCCCTCCGTGACCCCTGGGGGAGCTTTTGGGGGACCCATCCCCGCCCCCTTGCTCCCCTCAGAGGCTCAGGTGACCTTCGTGGCCGACGAGGGGCTGGAAATCGGGGTGAGGGTTCCCCGCACGGCGCTGAAATCCCTGATCGGCCGCCGAGGAGCCACCATCAACCAGGTGGGCACAGCCCGACACCGGGAACTGGGAGCACTGGGAGCACTGGGAATGCTGGAATCGCCCTTTCCCCCCCCCAGCTGAGGCAGGAGACGGGCGCTCAGATCGACGTGGAGGAAGAGGAGGAGGAGGAGGAAGGGGGGCAGTCGCTGGTGCAGATCTCGGGCTCGCCGGGCCAGGTGTGCCGGGCCAAGGCGGCCGTGCTGCGCATCGTGGCCGACAGCGCGCCCGTGGCCGAGCAGCTGCGCGTGCCCCAGCGTGCCGTGGGCAGGATCATCGGTACGGGCACCCCAAAAAACGGGGGGGAACCCCAAAAAACGGGGGGGACCCCAAAAAACGCGGGGAACCCCAAATCCCAAGGGGAACCCCAAATCCCAGGGTGCAGAGCAGCTGCGCGGTGCCCAACCCTGCCGTGGGCAGGATCATCGGTACGGGCACCCCAAAAAACGGGGGGGAACCCCAAAAAAATGGGGGGGAGCCCCAAAAAACGCGGGGAACCCCAAATCCCAAGGGGAACCCCAAATCCCAGGGTGCAGAGCAGCTGCGCGTGCCCCAGCGTGCCGTGGGCAGGATCATCGGTACGGGCACCCCAAAAAACGGGGGGGAACCCCAAAAAATGGGGGGGAGCCCCAAAAAACGCGGGGAACCCCAAATCCCAAGGGGAACCCCAAATCCCAGGGTGCAGAGCAGCTGCGCGTGCCCCAGCGTGCCGTGGGCAGGATCATCGGTACGGGCACCCCAAAAAACGGGGGGGAACCCCAAAAACGGGGGGGAGCCCCAAAAAACGGGGGGAGCCCCAAAAACTGGCAGGGACCCCAAATCCCAGGGTGCAGAGCAGCTGCGCGTGCCCAACCCTGCCGTGGGCAGGATCATCGGTACGGGCACCCCAAAAAACGGGGGGGAACCCCAAAAAACCGGGGGGGACCCCAAAAAGCGGGGGGAGCTTCTGTACCCCCTAGGAAACCCGAAGGGAACCCCAAATCCTGAGGGGAACCCCAAATCCCAGGGCTTTTCCCACCCCCTTTCCTGCAAATCCCAGAGCCTTTCCCACCCCTTTTCTCCCAAATTCTGGGGGTTTTTCCCACCCCTTTCCCCCCAAATTCCAGAGCTTTTTCCACCCCTTTTCCCCCAAATTCTGAGGAGCCCTTCCACCCCTTTCCCCCAAATTCTGGGGGCTTTTTCCACCCCTTTTCCCCCAAATTCTGGGGCTTTTTCCACCCCTTTTCCCCCAAATCCCAGCGTTTTTCCCACCCCTTTCCCCCCAAATCCCAGCGCTTTTCCCACCCCCTTTCCTGCAAATCCCAGCGCTTTTCCCACCCCTTTCCCCCCAAATTCTGGAGGGCCCTTCCACCCTTTTTCCCCCAAATCCCAGAGGTTTTTCCCACCCCTTTCCCCCAAATTCCAGAGCTTTTCCCACCCCTTTTCTCCCAAATTCTAGGGGGTCCTTCCACCCCTTTCCCCCCAAATCCCAGCGCTTTTCCCACCCCTTTTCCCCCAAATTCTGGGGGTTTTTCCCACCCCTTTCCCCCCAAATCCCAGCGCTTTTCCCACCCCTTTTCCCCCAAATTCTGAGGAGCCCTTCCACCCCTTTCCCCCAAATTCTGGGGGTTTTTCCCACCCCTTTCCCCCAAATCCCAGCGCTTTTTCCACCCCTTTCCCCCCAAATTCTGGGGGGCCCTTCCACCCCTTCCCCCCCCCCCCCAAAATCCCAGAGGTTTTCCCACCCCTTTCCCCCCAAATTCTGGGGGGCCCTTCCACCCTTTTTCCCCCAAATCCCAGAGGTTTTTCCCACCCCTTTCCCCCCAAATTCCAGAGCTTTTTCCACCCCCTTTTCCCAAATTCTAGGGGGTCCTTCCACCCCTTTCCCCCCAAATCCCAGCGCTTTTCCCACCCCTTTTCCCCCAAATTCTGAGGAGCCCTTCCACCCCTTTTCCCCAAATTCTGGGGGTTTTTCCCACCCCTTTCCCCCCAAATTCCAGAGCTTTTTCCACCCCTTTTCCCCAAATTCTGAGGAGCCCTTCCACCCCTTTCCCCCAAATTCTGGGGGCTTTTCCCACCCCTTTCCCCCCAAATTCTGGGGGTTTTTCCCACCCTATTCCCCCCAAATCCCAGCGCTTTTCCCACCCCTTTTCCCTCAAATTCTGGAGGGCCCTTCCACCCTTTTCCCCCCCAAATTCCAGAGCCTTTCCCACCGCTTTTCTCCCAAATTCTGGGGGTTTTTCCCACCCCCTTTCCCCCCAAATCCCAGCGCTTTTCCCACCCCCTTTCCTGCAAATCCCAGCGCTTTTCCCACCCCTTTCCCCCCAAATTCTGGGGGGCCCTTCCACCCTTTTCCCCCCAAATCCCAGCGCTTTTCCCACCCCTTTTCCCCCAAATTCTGAGGAGCCCTTCCACCCCTTTCCCCCAAATTCTGGGGGTTTTTCCCACCCTATTCCCCCCAAATCCCAGCGCTTTTCCCACCCCTTTTCTCCCAAATTCTGGGGGGCCCTTCCACCCCTTCCCCCCCCCCCCCAAAATCCCAGAGGTTTTCCCACCCCTTTCCCCTCAAATTCTGGAGGGCCCTTCCACCCTTTTTCCCCCAAATCCCAGGGCTTTTCCCACCCTTTTTCCCCCAAATCCCAGCGCTTTTCCCACCCCTTTTCCCTCAAATTCTGGAGGGCCCTTCCACCCTTTTCCCCCCCAAATTCCAGAGCCTTTCCCACCGCTTTTCTCCCAAATTCTGGGGGTTTTTCCCACCCCTTTCCCCCCAAATCCCAGCGCTTTTCCCACCCCTTTCCCCCCAAATCCCAGCGCTTTTCCCACCCCCTTTCCTGCAAATCCCAGCGCTTTTCCCACCCCTTTCCCCCCAAATTCTGAGGAGCCCTTCCACCCCTTTCCCCCAAATTCTGGGGGTTTTTCCCACCCTATTCCCCCCAAATCCCAGCGCTTTTCCCACCCCTTTTCCCCAAATCCCAGCGCTTTTCCCACCCCTTTTCCCCCAAATTCTGAGGAGCCCTTCCACCCCTTTCCCCCAAATTCTGGGGGTTTTTCCCACCCTATTCCCCCCAAATCCCAGCGCTTTTCCCACCCCTTTTCCCCAAATCCCAGCGCTTTTCCCACCCCTTTTCTCCCAAATTCTGGGGGGGCCCTTCCACCCTTTCCCCCCCCAACCCCCAGCGCTTTTCCCACCCTTTTCTCCCTATTCCTCGGGGAATTCCTTTCCCCCCCCCCAATCCCAGGGGGGCTTTCCCCCCCCCCCCAAATCCCACCCCACCTTCTCCCAACCCCCCCGACTATTCCCGACTATTCCCAACTATCCCCAACCATCCCCGATATCCCCGGGCAGGCCGCGGCGGCGAGACGGTGCGGGCCATCTGCCGGAGCTCGGGGGCACGCGTGGAGTGCGGTGGCCACGAGCCCGAGGCCGGGCTGGCCCCGCTGCGCGTCATCCGCCTGCTGGGGACGCGCAAAGAGGTGGAGACGGCCAAGGTGAGAGGGAGGAGGAGCGCGGCTTCCCTAGGGGATGCTTCGCACCCTCATCCTCCTCCTCCTCCTCCTCCTCCTCGTGGTTGCCAGAAGCTGATCCTGGAGAAGCTGTCGGAGGACAAAGCGTTCCGCCGGGAGCTGGCCCGGGCGGCGGCCGCTCGGTGCCCGCGGAAGCAACCCCTGGGCAGCCGCCGAGAGCCTCCGGAGCCGCCGCTGCCCCTTGCCGGCCACGGCAGCGCCGAGGGTTGGGAGGAGCTCTGGGATGTGGAGTGGGCACCGGAGGTGAGGCCGGGGAGTGAGGCCGGCTTGCCAGCACCGCTGGGGAGGGAGGAGACCGGGAATGAGGAGGTGAGCACCGGGAATGAGGAGGTGGAGACCGGGAATGTGGAGCTGAGCACCGGGAATGAGGAGCTGGACACCGGGAATGAGGAGGTGAGCACCGGGAATGAGGAGCTGGACACCGGGAATGAGCTGAGCACCGGGAATGAGGAGCTGAGCACCGGGAATGAGGAACTGGACACCGGGAATGAAGAGCTGGACACCGGGAATGAGGAGTCCCGGGAGCTGCCCGTGCCTAAGTTTGAGGGTGAGGGCGGTGTTGGTGGCGTTCCCGGTGGGAATTGAGGGCGGGATGGGTTTCCCGGGATCTGCGGGAGGTGCGGAGGGGTGCTTTGCATCGCACGGTGCTTCCCGTGCCTTTCCCGGAGGGATTTTGGGGGTTCTTTCTATCCTGTGCTTTTCCCGGAGGGATTTTGGGGGGTTCTTTCCATCCTCTGCCTCTCCCGGAGGGATTTTGGGGGGTTCTTTCCATCCCGTGCCTTTCCCAGAGGGATTTTGGGGTTTCTCTCCATCCTGTGCCTCTCCTGGAGGGATTTTGGGGGGTTCTTTCCATCCTGTGCCTCTCCCGGAGGGATTTTGGGGAGGATTTGGGGGAGATTTTGGGGTTTCTCTCCATCCTGTGCCTCTCCCGGAGGGATTTGGGGGGTTCTTTCTATCCATCCAGTGCCTTTCCCAGAGGGATTTTGGGGAGGATTTGGGGGGGATTTTGGGGTTTCTTTCCATCCTGTGCCTTTCCCGGAGGGATTTTGGGGTGTTTCCTTCTCTCCTGTGCCTCTCCTGGAGGGATTTTGGGGGGTCCCTTCTCTCCTGTGCCTTTCCCAGAGGGATTTTGGGGGTTCTTTCTATCCTGTGCCTCTCCTGGAGAGATTTTGGGGGGGGATTTTGTGGGATTCCCTCCATCCTGTGCCTCTCCCAGCGGGATTTGGGGAGGATTTGGGGAGGATTTGGGGGTTTCCCTCTCTCCCATGCCTCTCCCAGCAGGATTTTGGGGTGGATTTTAGGGAGGATTTGGGGGTTTTCCTTTCTCCCATGCCTCTCCCAGAAGGATTTTGGGGTTTCCCTCCATCCCACGCCTCTCCCAGCCACATTTTGGGGGGATTTGACGGCATTCCCGCAGTGCCCAGCCCGGATTTCAGCTTCTCTGCGGACGAGCACCTGGACGTTTACGTGTCGGCCGCCGAGAGCCCCGGGCACTTCTGGATCCAGATCCTGGGCAGCCGCAGCCTGCAGCTCGACAAGCTCACGGCCGAGATGGGCCACTTCTACCAGAGCAGCCCCGCCGTGAGTCCCCTCTGGGGCACCTCAGTGTCACCTCTGGGTCCTCTCTGTCCCCTCAGTGTCCCCTCAGTGTCACCTCTGTCCTCTCTGGGTCCCCTCTGTCTCCTCAGTGTCCCCTCAGTGTCCCCTCTGTGTCCCCTCAGTCCCCTCTGTGTCCCCTCTGTCCCCTCTGTGTCCCCTCTGTGTCCCCTCAGTGTCCTCTCAGTGTCCCCTTAGTGTCACCTCTGTGCCCCCTCAGTGTCACCTCTGTGTCCTCTCAGTGTCCCCCTCAGTCCCCTCTGGGTCCCCTCTGTCCCCTCTGTGTCCCCTCAGTGTCCTCTCAGTGTCCCCTCAGTGTCCCCATCCCGTGTCCCCTCTGTCCCTGTGTCCCCCCATCCCCCCTGACTGTCCCCGTGTCCTCTGTGTCCCCTCTGTCCCCTCTGGGTCACCTCAGTGTCACCTCTGTGTCCCCTCAGTCCCCTCACTGTGTCCCCATCCCGTGTCCCCTCTGTCCCCGTGTCCCCCGTCCCCTGACTGTCCCCGTGTCCCCTCTGTCCCCTCAGCGTCACCTCTGTCCCTTCAGTGTCCCCTCAGTGTCCCCTCAGTCCCCTCAGTGTCCCCTCTGTGTCCCCATCCCGTGTCCCCTCTGTCCCCGTGTCCCCCCATCCCCCCTGACTGTCCCAGTGTTCTCTGTGTCCCCTCAGTGTCACCTCTGTGTCCCCTCAGTCCCCTCTGGGTCCCCTCAGTGTCCCCCCCATATCCCTCAGTGTGTCCCCCATCCCCTGTCCCCCCTGACTGTCCCCATATCCCCATCCCGTGTCCCCCCTCTGTCCCAGCACTGTCCCCTGTGTCCCCTGTCCCCCCTGACTGTCGCCTTGTCCCTGTGTCCCCTCTGTCCCTGTGTCCCCCCATGCCCCCTGACTGTCCCTGTGTCCCCATCCCGTGTCCCCTCTGTCCCCCTGTCCCCCCCATCCCCCCGACTGTCCCCTTGTCCCCATCCCGTGTCCCCCCATCCCCCCGACTGTCCCCTTGTCCCCATCCCGTGTCCCCCCATCCCCCTGACTGTCCCCCCCGTCCCCCCGACTCTCCCCTTGTCCCCATCCCGTGTCCCCCCCACCCCCCTGACTGTCCCCTTGTCCCCTCTGTCCCCCCCACGCCCCTGACCGTCCCTCTGTCCCCAGCTCCCTCCGCCGTCCGTCCATCCCGGGGACATCGTGGCCGCTCCGTACCTGGACGACGGCGAGTGGTACCGGGCGCGCGTGCTGGGCCCGCTGGCCAACGGCCACCTGGACCTCTACTACGTGGACTTCGGCGACAACGGCGAGGCCCCGCCGGAAGCTCTGCGAGCCCTCAGGTGGGCCACGGACGGGGCGAGCTCCCGGGCCGGCGGCCCCCGCCGTGCCCCGGCCACCGGCCACCGGCCCCTCCCGTGTCCTTGCAGGAGCGACTTCCTGAGCCTGCCCTTCCAGGCCATCGAGTGCAGCCTGGCCGGGATCGTCCCCAACGGTGAGCGCGGCGGGCACGGCCGGGACGCGGCCCCGGTGCCACCGGTGCCACCAGCCCAGTGCCACCGGCCCCCGGTGCCACCGGTGCCATCACCCCCAGTGCCACCAGCCCAGTGCCACCGGCCCCCAGCGCCACCAGCCCAGTGCCACCGGGCCCCGGTGCCGCCACCTCCCAGTGCCACCAACCCCCGGTGCCACCGGTGCCATCACCCCCCGTGCCAGTGCCACCAGCCCAGTGCCACCGGCCCCCGGTGCAGCCACCCCCCAGTGCCACCAACCCCCAGTGCCACCAGCCCAGTGCCACTGGCCCCGGTGCCACCACCTCCCAGTGCCACCGACCCCCGGTGCCACCGGTGCCATCACCCCCCCTTGCCACCAACCCCCCAGTGCCACCAGCCCAGTGCCACCGCCCCCGGTGCAGCCACCCCCCAGTGCCACCAACCCCCAGTGCCACCAGCCCAGTGCCACCAGTGCCACCACCTCCCAGTGCCACCGGCCCCCGGTGCCTCCCAGTGCCACCGCCCCTGGTGCCACCACCCCCCGGTGCTCCCAGTGCCACCACCAGCCCCTGGTGCCCCCATCCCCCAGTGCCACTGTCCCCCGGTGCTGCCACCTCCCAGTGCCACCGCCTCCCGGTGCCCCCGGTGCCACCACCGCCCGGTGCCACCACCCCCCGGTGCTCCCGGTGCCACCACCAGCCCCTGGTGCCGCCACCTCCCAGTGCCACTGCCTGCTGGTGCAGCCACCTCCCAATGCCCCCGGTGCCACCACCGCCCGGTGCAGCCACCCTCCGGTGCCACCACCTCCCAGTGCCACCACCCCCTGGTGCCCCCATCCCCCGGTGCCACTGTCCCCCGGTGCCCCCAGTGCCACACTGGCCCCTGGTGCCACCACCTTCCAGTGCCACCACCCCCTGGTGCCCCCAGTGCCACCAACCCCCGGTGCCCCCACTGGCCCCCGATGCCATCACCTCCCAGTGCCACCAGTGCCACCACCTCCCAGTGCCACCAGCCCCCGGTGCCACCAGTCCCCGGTGCCCCCGTCCCGCAGCGGCGCGTGGGACGAGGCGGCTCTGGAGGCGTTTTGAGCGCCTCACGCACTGTGCCCGCTGGACGCCGCTGCTCGCCCGCATCTCCAGTTACTCCCAGTCCGGCCTCTGCCCCCGGCCCAGTGTCCGGCTCTTCACCGAGCTCCACGGGCAGGTGGGTCCCCGGTGCCCCGTTCCCGGTGTTCCCCGGCCCCATTCCCAGTATCCCCATTCCCAGTATCCCCCATTCCTGGTGTCTCCATTCCCGGTGTCCCCATTCCCAGTGTCCCATTCCCAGTATCCCCATTCCCAGTATCCCCCATTCCTGGTGTCTCCATTCCCGGTGTCCCCATTCCCAGTGTCCCATTCCCAGTATCCCCATTCCCAGTATCCCCCATTCCTGGTGTCTCCATTCCCGGTGTCCCCCATTCCCAGTATCCTCCATTCCCAGTATCCCCCATTCCCTGGTGTCTCCATTCCCGGTGTCCCCCATTCCCAGTATCCTCCATTCCCAGTATCCCATCCTGGTCCATTCCATTCCCCAGTATCCCCCATTCCCAGTATCCCCATTCCCAGTGTCCCCATTCCCAGTATCCCCCATTCCTGGTGTCCCCATTCCCAGTATCCCCATTCCCAGTATCTCCCCTTCCCGGTGTCCCCATTCCCAGTGCCCCCATTCCCAGTATCCCCCATTCCCAGTGACCCCATTCCCAGTGTCCCCGGTGTCCCCATCCCCCACTCCAGTGCCCCCCATTCCCGGTGTCCCCATTTGCAATATCCCCCATTCCCAGTATCCCCCATTCCCGGTGTCCATTCCCAGTATCCCCCATTCCCAGTATCTCCCATTCCCAGTATCCCCCATTCCCGGTGTCCCCCATTCCCAGTATCTCCCATTCCCAGTATCCCCATTCCCGGTATCCCCATTCCCAGTGTCCCCATTCCCAGTATCCCCCATTCCCAGTATCCCCCATTCCCGGTATCTCCCATTCCAGTATCCCCCATTCCCGGTGTCCCCCATTCCCAGTATCCCCCATTCCCGGTGTCCCCATTCCCGGTGTCCCCATTCCCAGTGTCCCCATTCCCAGTATCCCCCATTCCCGGTGTCCCCATTCCCAGTGCCCCCATTCCCAGTATCTCCCATTCCCAGTATCCCCATTCCCAGTGTCCCCGTTCCCGGTGTCCCCGTTCCCAGTATCCCCATTCCCAGTGTCCCCATTCCAGTGTCCCCATTCCCAGTATCCCCATTCCAGTATCCCCATTCCCAGTATCCCCATTCCCGGTGTCCCCCATTCCAGTATCCCCCATTCCAGTATCCCCATTCCCAGTATCCCCATTCCGGTGTCCATTCCCAGTATCCTCCATTCCCAGTATCCCCCATTCCCAGTGTCCCCATTCCCAGTATCCCCATTCCAGTGTCCCCATTCCCGGTGTCCCCATTCCCAGTATCCTCCATTCCCAGTATCCCCATTCCCAGTATCCCCCATTCCCAGTATCCCCCATTCCCAGTGTCCCATTCCCAGTTATCTCCCATTCCCAGTGTCCCCATTCCCAGTATCCTCCATTCCCAGTATCCCCATTCCCAGTATCCCCCATTCCCAGTATCCCCCATTCCCAGTGTCCCCATTCCCAGTATCTCCCATTCCAGTATCCCCATTCCAGTATCCCCCGTTCCTGGTGTCCCCATTCCCAGTGTCCCCATTCCCAGTATCCTCCATTCCCAGTATCCCCCATTCCCAGTATCCCTATTCCCAGTATCCCCATTCCCAGTATCCTCCATTCCCAGTATCCCCCATTCCCAGTATCCCCCATTCCAGTATCCCCATTCCCAGTATCCCCATTCCCGGTGTCCCCCATTCCCAGTATCCCCCATTCCCAGTATCCCCATTCCAGTATCCCCCATTCCCGGTGTCCATTCCCAGTATCCTCCATTCCCAGTATCCCCCATTCCCAGTGTCCCCATTCCAGTATCCCATTCCCAGTGTCCCCATTCCCGGTGTCCCCATTCCCAGTATCCTCCATTCCCAGTATCCCCATTCCCAGTATCCCCCATTCCCAGTATCCCCCATTCCCAGTGTCCCCATTCCCAGTTATCTCCCATTCCAGTGTCCCCATTCCCAGTATCCTCCATTCCAGTATCCCCATTCCCAGTATCCCCCATTCCCAGTATCCCCCATTCCAGTGTCCCCATTCCCAGTATCTCCCATTCCCAGTATCTCCCATTCCCAGTGTCCCCATTCCCAGTATCTCCCATTCCCAGTATCTCCCATTCCCAGTATCCCCATTCCCAGTATCCCCCGTTCCTGGTGTCCCCATTCCCAGTGTCCCCATTCCCAGTATCCTCCATTCCCAGTATCCCCCATTCCCAGTATCCCTATTCCCAGTATCCCCATTCCCAGTATCTCCCATTCCCAGTATCCTCCATTCCCAGTATCTCCCATTCCAGTATCCCCCATTCCCAGTATCCCCCATTCCCGGTGTCCATTCCCAGTATCCTCCATTCCCAGTATCCCCATTCCCAGTATCTCCATTCCCAGTATCCCCATTCCCAGTATCCCCCATTCCCGGTGTCCATTCCCAGTATCCTCCATTCCCAGTATCCCCATTCCCAGTATCCCCCCATTCCCAGTATCCTCCATTCCCAGTATCCCCATTCCCAGTATCCCCCATTCCCAGTATCCCCATTCCCAGTGTCCCCATTCCCGGTGTCCCCGCAGACCCTGGACGTTGGAGCAGAGTTGGTGCGTTTGGGCTACGCCGTGCCCGGGCCCCCCGAGGAGCCCCCGGTGAGCTGCTCCCCGGCCCCGGTGCCCCGGTGCCACCCTCCCGTGCCCTGTCCCAGTGTCCCGGTGCCACCCTCCTGTGCCATGGCCCTGTTCCGGTATCCCCAGTGTCCCAGTGCCACCCTCCTGGGCTGTGGCCCTGTCCCAGTGTCCCCAGTGTCCCAGTGCCACCCTCCTGGGCTGTGGCCCTGTCCCAGTGTCCCCAGTGTCCCCAGTGCCACCCTCCTGGGCCCTGTCCCGATATCCCGGTGCCACCCTCCCAGGCCCTGTCCCAGTGTCCCCAGTGTCCCAGTGCCACCCTCCCGTGCCACGGCCCTGTTCCGGTATCCCCAGAGTCCCGGTGCCACCCTCTCAGGCCCTGTCCCGGTGCCCCGGTGCCACCCTCCCGTGCCCTGTCCCAGTGTCCCAATGCCACCCTCCCCTGCCATGGCCCTGTCCCGGTGTCCCCAGTGTCCCAGTGCCACCCTCCCGTGCCCTGTCCCAGTGTCCCAGTGCCACCCTCCCCTGCCATGGCCCTGTCCCGGTGTCCCCAGAGTCCCAGTGCCACCCTCCCGTGCCATGCCCCCATCCTGGTGCCCCAGTGCCCCAGTGCCACCCTCCCAGGCCCTGTCCCAGTGTCCCCAGTGCCCCAGTGCCACCCTCCCAGGCCGTGGCCCTGTCCCAGTGTCCCCAGTGCCCCAGTGCCACCCTCCCAGGCTGTGGCCCTGTCCCAGTGTCCCCAGTGTCCCCAGTGCCACTCTCCTGGGCCCTGTCCCGGTATCCCGGTGCCACCCTCCCAGGCCCTGTCCCAGTGTCCCCAGTGTCCCGGTGTCCCCAGTGTCCCAGTGCCACCCTCCTGGGCTGTGCCCCGGTGTCCCGGTGTCCCAGTGCCACCCTCCCGTGCCATGGTCCTGTCCCGGTGTCCTGGTGCCACCCTCCCAGGCCCTGTCCTGGTGTCCCGGTGCCCCGGTATCCCCAGTGCCACCCTCCCGTGCCACGGCCCTGTCCTGGTGTCCCGGTGCCACCCTCCCGGCCCTGTCCCGATATCCCCGGTGTCCCGGTGCCACCCTCCCGTGCCATGTCCTCGCTGTCCCGGTATCCCCGGGAGGGCTCATCCCGCTTTTCCCGGTCAGGAGAACCTCGGCTGTGCCTCCATCCAGGAGCCCGGGACCCCGCAGAGCCCCGGGGACACCCCCGGGGACACCCCCGGGACCCCCGCCCCGCCTCAGCCTGCCCGGTGAGCCCGGGATCTCCCGGTGACACCGCTCCCGGTGACGCCGTTCCCGGTGATGAGCCCGGGATCTCCCGGTGACGCCGTTCCCGGTGACAGCCGCTGGCACCGTTCCCTGACCCGTCCCCCGTTCCCTCCCGCAGATGCCACCGCTCCGGTGCCCGGTGACGCCGCCCTCACGGTCACCTGAAGCTGCCCGTGCCCGGTGCCACCGTCACGGTAACCGGGAGCTGCTCCCGGTGCCAAGCGTCACGGGGAACCCCGAGAAGCTCCCGGTGACCGCGGTGACGCCGTGCAGGTGACCGGGAGCTGCTCCCGGTGCCACCCTTGAGGGTGAGCCGGCTGTCAGCCGCTCCCGGTGATCCCGGTGACACGGAGCAGCTCCCGGTGCCGCCGTCGTCACCACCACCACGTGCAATCCCCTTCTCCGGAGACCTCCGGGAGGCCGCACCGACAAATCTCCGCTTGTGCCTCTTGTCGGGACACCACACGCCGGGCCCGAGAACCGGCGGTGCCCCTTCCGTTTACCGGGAGTTCCCGGTTCCCTGGCCTTGTTTTGTCGTTCCGTTGCACTATTTGTGGTTCTCAGTTCATAAAGTTCAAGGTTTCTCAGCGCTCCGTCTCCGCCACGGCGACTCCCGGCGGGAACCGGGCGCAGGCGCGCCGCGGGCAGCCCCCGGTGGGGTCCTTACGCGCCGCCGGCCGTCCCGGTGCGCGCGTTCCGCGCAGGCGCTCGCAGGGGCAGCCCGGCGTGGGCTCTGCGCAGGCGCCGTGCGGGCAGCGCGGGGTCCTCGAGCGCCGTGAGGGGAGCGGGGCCGCCATGTTGGCCCCGGGAGCGGCGGGACGGGTGCTGAGCCGGGCCCTGAGCCTGAGCCACGGTCTGGTGAGGGCGGCGGCAGCCGGGGGGACCGGGGAGACCGGCGGGGAGGGCTGAGGGGCGCCGGGGGGTCGGGAACGGGCGGCGGGAGGGGCGTGAGCCGGGTGAGGGCGGAGAGGCCCCGGGGATGGAACGGGGGGGGCGGGGGTTGGGCCGGGGGGCGGTACCGGGAGGCGGCGGGACGGGGACGGGGCCGGAGTGGGAGCCGGGCTCATAACCCCCCCCAATGGAGCCCTGTAGAGCCCGTAAGGGTCCGTTAGAGCCCCCGGAGCCTGTAGGGCCCCGTGAGCCCCCGTTATAGCCCCTCACACCCCATAGGGCCCCGTGAGCCCCCGTTATAGCCCCTCACACCCCATCGCCCCCGGACCCTATAAACCCCCCGTTATAGCCCCTCACACCCCATAGCACCCGGACCCTATAAACCCCCCGTTATAGCCCCTCACACCCCATAGCACCCGGACCCTATAAACCCCCCGTTATAGCCCCTCACACCCCATAGCACCCGGACCCTATAAACCCCCCGTTATAGCCCCTCACACCCCATAACTCCCGGACCCTATAAACCCCCCGTTATAGCCCCTCACACCCCATAACTCCCGGACCCTATAAACCCCCCGTTATAGCCCCTCACACCCCATAGCACCCGGACCCCTATAAACCCCCCGTTATAGCCCCTCACACCCCATAGCACCCGGACCCTATAAACCCCCCCGTTATAGCCCCTCACACCCCATAACTCCCGGACCCTATAGCCCCCCGTTATAGCCCCTCACACCCCATAACTCCCGGACCCTATAGCCCCCCGTTATAGCCCCTCACACCCCATAGCCCCCGGACCCTATAAACCCCCCGTTATAGCCCCTCACACCCCATAGGGCCCCGTGAGCCCCCGTTATAGCCCCTCACACCCCATCGCCCCCGGACCCTATAAACCCCCCGTTATAGCCCCTCACACCCCATAACTCCCGGACCCTATAGCCCCCCGTTATAGCCCCTCACACCCCATAACTCCCGGACCCTATAGCCCCCCGTTATAGCCCCTCACACCCCATAGCACCCGGACCCTATAGGGCCCCGTTATAGCCCCTCACACCCCATAACTCCCGGACCCTATAGCCCCCCGTTATAGCCCCCTCACACCCCATAGCACCCGGACCCTATAAACCCCCCGTTATAGCCCCCTCACACCCCATAACTCCCGGACCCTATAGCCCCCCGTTATAGCCCCTCACACCCCATAGCACCCGGACCCTATAAACCCCCCGTTATAGCCCCTCACACCCCATAACTCCCGGACCCTATAAACCCCCCCGTTATAGCCCCTCACACCCCCATAGCACCCGGACCCTATAAACCCCCCGTTAT
>NW_025963342.1:0-41549 GCF_020740725.1 Corvus hawaiiensis | reverse complement strand
GGCTAAAGGGAGAATGGGCGGGGCCAAGGGCGGGGTGGGCGGGGCTAAGGGCGGAGTGGGCGGGGCGAAAGCCGGAAGGGGCGGGGCTAAAGGGGGGGGCTTGCCGGGGCTCTAGGGGCCGTAGGGGGGAGGCTAAAAGGGGAATGGGCGAGGCAGAATCGTGTATGGGCAGGGCTCAAGGGGGAAAGGCCGTGGCTGAAGGCGGAATGGGCGTGGCTAAAGGGGAATGGGCGGGGCCAAGGGCGGGGTGGGCGGGGCTAAGGGCGGAGTGGGCGGGGCTAAAGCCGGAAGGGGCGGGGCTAAAGGGGGGGGCTTGCCGGGGCTCTAGGGGCCGTAGGGGGGAGGCTAAAAGGGGAATGGGCGAGGCAGAATCGTGTATGGGCAGGGCTAAAGGGGGAAAGGCCGTGGCTGAAGGCGGAATGGGCGTGGCTAAAGGGGGAATGGGCGGGGCCAAGGGCGGGGTGGGCGGGGCCAAGGGCGGAGTGGGCGGGGCTAAAGCAGGAAGGGGCGGGGCTAAAGCCGGAAGGGGCGGGGCTAAAGGGGGGGGCTTGCCGGGGCTCTAGGGGCCGTAGGGGGGAGGCTAAAAGGGGAATGGGCGAGGCAGAATCGTGTATGGGCAGGGCTAAAGGGGGAAAGGCCGTGGCTGAAGGCGGAATGGGCGTGGCTAAAGGGGGAATGGGCGGGGCCAAGGGCGGGGTGGGCGGGGCTAAGGGCGGAGTGGGCGGGGCTAAAGCCGGAAGGGGCGGGGCGAAAGCCGGAAGGGGCGGGGCTAAAGGGGGGGGCTTGCCGGGGCTCTAGGGGCCGTAGGGGGGAGGCTAAAAGGGGAATGGGCGAGGCAGAATCGTGTATGGGCAGGGCTAAAGGGGGAAAGGCCGTGGCTGAAGGCGGAATGGGCGTGGCTAAAGGGGGAATGGGCGGGGTGGGCGGGGCTAAGGGCGGGGTGGGCGGGGCTAAAGCCGGAAGGGGCGGGGCTAAAGCCGGAAGGGGCGGGGCTAAAGGGGGGGGGGGCTTGCCGGGGCTCTAGGGGCCGTAGGGGGGAGGCTAAAAGGGGAATGGGTGAGGCAGAATCGTGTATGGGCAGGGCTAAAGGGGGAAAGGCCGTGGCTGAAGGCGGAATGGGCGTGGCTAAAGGGGGAATGGGCGGGGCCAAGGGCGGGGTGGGCGGGGCTAAGGGCGGAGTGGGCGGGGCTAAAGCAGGAAGGGGCGGGGCTAAAGCCGGAAGGGGCGGGGCTAAGGGGGGGGGGGGCTTGCCGGGGCTCTAGGGGCCGTAGGGGAGAGGCTAAAAGGGGAATGGGCGAGGCAGAATCCTGTATGGGCAGGGCTAAAGGGGGAAAGGCCGTGGCTGAAGGCGGAATGGGCGTGGCTAAAGGGGGAATGGGCGGGGCCAAGGGCGGGGTGGGCGGGGCTAAAGCCGGAAGGGGCGGGGCTAAAGCCGGAAGGGGCGGAGCTAAAGCCGGAAGGGGCGGGGCTAAGGGGGGGGGCTTGCCGGGGCTCTAGGGGCCGTAGGGGGGAGGCTAAAAGGGGAATGGGCGAGGCAGAATGGTGTATGGGCAGGGCTAAAGGGGGAAAGGCCGTGGCTGAAGGCGGAATGGGCGTGGCTAAAGGGGGAATGGGCGGGGCCAAGGGCGGGGTGGGCGGGGCTAAGGGCGGAGTGGGTGGGGCTAAAGCCGGAAGGGGCGGGGCTAAAGCCGGGAAAGGCGGGGCTAAAGGGGGGGGCTTGCCGGGGCTCTACGGGCCGTAGGGGGGAGGCTAAAAGGGGAATGGGCGAGGCAGAATGGTGTATGGGCAGGGCTAAAGGGGGAAAGGCCGTGGCTGAAGGCGGAATGGGCGTGGCTAAAGGGGGAATGGGCGGGGCCAAGGGCAGGGTGGGCGGGGCTAAGGGCGGAGTGGGCGGGGCTAAGGGCGGAGTGGGCGGGGCTAAAGCCGGAAGGGGCAGGGCTAAAGGGGGGGGCTTGCCGGGGCTCTAGGGGCCGTAGGGGGGAGGCTAAAAGGGGAATGGGCGAGGCAGAATCGTGTATGGACAGGGCTAAAGGGGGAAAGGCCGTGGCTGAAGGCGGAATGGGCGTGGCTAAAGGGGGAAAGGGCGGGGCCAAGGGCGGGGTGGGCGGGGCTAAGGGCGGGGTGGGCGGGACTAAGGGCGGAGTGGGCGGGGCTAAAGCCGGAAGGGGCGGGGCTAAAAGCGGGGGAAGCTTGCCGGGGCTCTCGGGGCCGTAGGGGGGAGGCTAAAAGGGGAATGGGCGAGGCAGAATGGTGTATGGGCAGGGCTAAAGGGGGAAAGGCCGCGGCTGAAGGCGGAATGGGCGTGGCTAAAGGGGGAATGGGCGGGGCCAAGGGCGGGGTGGGCGGGGCTAAGGGCGGAGTGGGCGGGGCTAAAGCCGGAAGGGGCGGGGCTAAAGCCGGAAGGGGCGGGGCTAAAGGGGGGGGCTTGCCGGGGCTCTAGGGGCCGTAGGGGGGAGGCTCAAAGGGGAATGGGCGAGGCAGAATCGTGTATGGGCAGGGCTAAAGGGGGAAAGGCCGTGGCTGAAGGCGGAATGGGCGTGGCTAAAGGGGGAATGGGCGGGGCCAAGGGCGGGGCTAAGGGCGGAGTGGGCGGGGCTAAAGCCGGAAGGGGCGGGGCTAAAGCCGGAAGAGGCGGGGCTAAAGAGGGGGGGGGCTTGCCGGGGCTCTAGGGGCCGTAGGGGGGAGGCTAAAAGGGGAATGGGCGAGGCAGAATCGTGTATGGGCAGGGCTAAAGGGGGAAAGGCCGTGGCTGAAGGCGGGATGGGCGTGGCTCAAGGGGGAATGGGCGGGGCCAAGGGCGGGGTGGGCGGGGCTAAGGGCGGAGTGGGCGGGGCTAAAGGCGGAAGGGGCGGGG
The DNA here is from genome assembly GCF_020740725.1 of Corvus hawaiiensis. NCBI lineage: Eukaryota > Metazoa > Chordata > Aves > Passeriformes > Corvidae > Corvus > Corvus hawaiiensis. The sequence goes on along the minus strand of NW_025963342.1, from coordinate 38,695 downwards.
CTAAAGCCGGAAGGGGCGGGGCTAAAGGGGGGGGCTTGCCGGGGCTCTAGGGGCCGTAGGGGGGAGGCTAAAAGGGGAATGGGCGAGGCAGAATCGTGTATGGGCAGGGCTAAAGGGGGAAAGGCCGTGGCTGAAGGCGGAATGGGCGTGGCTAAAGGGGGAATGGGCGGGGCCAAGGGCGGGGTGGGCGGGGCTAAGGGCGGAGTGGGCGGGGCTAAAGCCGGAGTGGGCGGGGCGAAAGCCGGAAGGGGCGGGGCTAAAGGGGGGGGGCTTGCCGGGGCTCTAGGGGCCGTAGGGGGGAGGCTAAAAGGGGAATGGGCGAGGCAGAATCGTGTATGGGCAGGGCTAAAGGGGGAAAGGCCGTGGCTGAAGGCGGAATGGGCGTGGCTAAAGGGGGAATGGGCGGGGCCAAGGGCGGGGTGGGCGGGGCTAAGGGCGGAGTGGGCGGGGCTAAAGCAGGAAGGGGCGGGGCTAAAGGGGGGGGGCTTGCCGGGGCTCTAGGGGCCGTAGGGGGGAGGCTAAAAGGGGAATGGGCGAGGCAGAATCGTGTATGGGCAGGGCTAAAGGGGGAAAGGCCGTGGCTGAAGGCGGAATGGGCGTGGCTAAAGGGGGAATGGGCGGGGCCAAGGGCGGAGTGGGCGGGGCTAAGGGCGGAGTGGGCGGGGCTAAAGCCGGAAGGGGCGGGGCTAAAGGGGGGGGCCTTGCCGGGGCTCTAGGGGCCGTAGGGGGGAGGCTAAAAGGGGAATGGGCGAGGCAGAATCGTGTATGGGCAGGGCTAAAGGGGGAAAGGCCGTGGCTGAAGGCGGAATGGGCGTGGCTAAAGGGGGAATGGGCGGGGCCAAGGGCGGGGTGGGCGGGGCTAAGGGCGGAGTGGGCGGGGCTAAAGCCGGAAGGGGCGGGGCTAAAGGGGGAGGCTTGCCGGGGCTCTAGGGGCCGTAGGGGGGAGGCTAAAAGGGGAATGGGCGAGGCAGAATCGTGTATGGGCAGGGCTAAAGGGGGAAAGGCCGTGGCTGAAGGCGGAATGGGCGTGGCTAAAGGGGGAATGGGCGGGGCCAAGGGCGGGGTGGGCGGGGCTAAGGGCGGAGTGGGCGGGGCTAAAGCCGGAGTGGGCGGGGCGAAAGCCGGAAGGGGCGGGGCTAAAGGGGGGGGGCTTGCCGGGGCTCTAGGGGCCGTAGGGGGGAGGCTAAAAGGGGAATGGGCAAGGCAGAATCGTGTATGGGCAGGGCTAAAGGGGGAAAGGCCGTGGCTGAAGGCGGAATGGGCGTGGCTAAAGGGGGAATGGGCGGGGCCAAGGGCGGGGTGGGCGGGGCTAAGGGCGGAGTGGGCGGGGCTAAAGCCGGAAGGGGCGGGGCTAAAGGGGGGGGCTTGCCGGGGCTCTAGGGGCCGTAGGGGGGAGGCTAAAAGGGGAATGGGCGAGGCAGAATCGTGTATGGGCAGGGCTAAAGGGGGAAAGGCCGTGGCTGAAGGCGGAATGGGCGTGGCTAAAGGGGGAATGGGCGGGGCCAAGGGCGGGGTGGGCGGGGCTAAGGGCGGAGTGGGCGGGGCTAAAGCCGGAAGGGGCGGGGCTAAAGGGGGGGGCTTGCCGGGGCTCTAGGGGTCGTAGGGGGGAGGCTAAAAGGGGAATGGGCGAGGCAGAATCGTGTATGGGCAGGGCTAAAGGGGGAAAGGCCGTGGCTGAAGGCGGAATGGGCGTGGCTAAAGGGAAAATGGGCGGGGCCAAGGGCGGGGTGGGCGGGGCTAAGGGCGGAGTGGGCGGGGCTAAAGCCGGAAGGGGCGGGGCTAAAGCCGGAAGGGGCGGGGCTAAAGGGGGGGGCTTGCCGGGGCTCTAGGGGCCGTAGGGGGGAGGCTAAAAGGGGAATGGGCGAGGCAGAATCGTGTATGGGCAGGGCTAAAGGGGGAAAGGCCGTGGCTGAAGGCGGAATGGGCGTGGCTAAAGGGGGAATGGGCGGGGCCAAGGGCGGGGTGGGCGGGGCTAAGGGCGGAGTGGGCGGGGCTAAAGCCGGAAGGGGCGGGGCTAAAGGGGGGGGGCTTGCCGGGGCTCTAGGGGCCGTAGGGGGGAGGCTAAAAGGGGAATGGGCGAGGCAGAATCGTGTATGGGCAGGGCTAAAGGGGGAAAGGCCGTGGCTGAAGGCGGAATGGGCGTGGCTAAAGGGAAAATGGGCGGGGCCAAGGGCGGGGTGGGCGGGGCTAAGGGCGGAGTGGGCGGGGCTAAAGCAGGAAGGGGCGGGGCTAAAGCCGGAAGGGGCGGGGCTAAAGGGGGGGGCTTGCCGGGGCTCTAGGGGCCGTAGGGGGGAGGCTAAAAGGGGAATGGGCGAGGCAGAATCGTGTATGGGCAGGGCTAAAGGGGGAAAGGCCGTGGCTGAAGGCGGAATGGGCGTGGCTAAAGGGGGAATGGGCGGGGCCAAGGGCGGGGTGGGCGGGGCTAAGGGCGGAGTGGGCGGGGCTAAAGCCGGAAGGGGCGGGGCTAAGCAGGAAGGGGCGGGGCTAAAGGGGGGGGGCTTGCCGGGGCTCTAGGGGCTGTAGGGGGGGAGGCTAAAAGGGGAATGGGCGAGGCAGAATCGTGTATGGGCAGGGCTAAAGGGGGAAAGGCCGTGGCTGAAGGCGGAATGGGCGTGGCTAAAGGGGGAATGGGCGGGGCCAAGGGCGGGGTGGGCGGGGCTAAAGCCGGAAGGGGCGGGGCTAAAGCCGGAAGGGGCGGGGCGAAAGCCGGAAGGGGCGGGGCTAAAGGGGGGGGGCTTGCCGGGGCTCTAGGGGCCGTAGGGGGGAGGCTAAAAGGGGAATGGGCGAGGCAGAATCGTGTATGGGCAGGGCTAAAGGGGGAAAGGCCGTGGCTGAAGGCGGAATGGGCGTGGCTAAAGGGGGAATGGGCGGGGCCAAGGGCGGGGTGGGCGGGGCTAAGGGCGGAGTGGGCGGGGCTAAAGCCGGAAGGGGCGGGGCGAAAGCCGGAAGGGGCGGGGCTAAAGGGGGGGGGCTTGCCGGGGCTCTAGGGGCCGTAGGGGGGAGGCTAAAAGGGGAATGGGCGAGGCAGAATCGTGTATGGGCAGGGCTAAAGGGGGAAAGGCCGTGGCTGAAGGCGGAATGGGCGTGGCTAAAGGGGGAATGGGCGGGGCCAAGGGCGGGGTGGGCGGGGCTAAGGGCGGAGTGGGCGGGGCTAAAGCCGGAAGGGGCGGGGCTAAAGGGGGGGGGCTTGCCGGGGCTCTAGGGGCCGTAGGGGGGAGGCTAAAAGGGGAATGGGCGAGGCAGAATCGTGTATGGGCAGGGCTAAAGGGGGAAAGGCCGTGGCTGAAGGCGGAATGGGCGTGGCTAAAGGGGGAATGGGCGGGGCCAAGGGCGGAGTGGGCGGGGCTAAGGGCGGAGTGGGCGGGGCTAAAGCCGGAAGGGGCGGGGCTAAAGGGGGGGGCCTTGCCGGGGCTCTAGGGGCCGTAGGGGGGAGGCTAAAAGGGGAATGGGCGAGGCAGAATCGTGTATGGGCAGGGCTAAAGGGGGAAAGGCCGTGGCTGAAGGCGGAATGGGCGTGGCTAAAGGGAAAATGGGCGGGGCCAAGGGCGCGGTGGGCGGGGCTAAGGGCGGAGTGGGCGGGGCTAAAGCCGGAAGGGGCGGGGCTAAGGGGGGGGGCTTGCCGGGGCTCTAGGGGCCGTAGGGGGGAGGCTAAAAGGGGAATGGGCGAGGCAGAATCGTGTATGGGCAGGGCTAAAGGGGGAAAGGCCGTGGCTGAAGGCGGAATGGGCGTGGCTAAAGGGGGAATGGGCGGGGCCAAGGGCGGGGTGGGCGGGGCTAAGGGCGGAGTGGGCGGGGCTAAAGCCGTAAGGGGCGGGGCTAAAGCCGGAAGGGGCGGGGCTAAGGGGGGGGGGCTTGCCGGGGCTCTAGGGGCCGTAGGGGGGAGGCTAAAAGGGGAATGGGCGAGGCAGAATCGTGTATGGGCAGGGCTAAAGGGGGAAAGGCCGTGGCTAAAGGCGGAATGGGCGTGGCTAAAAGGAAAATGGGCGGGGCCAAGGGCGGGGTGGGCGGGGCTAAGGGCGGAGTGGGCGGGGCTAAAGCCGGAAGGGGCGGGGCTAAAGCCGGAAGGGGCGGGGCTAAAGGGGGGGGGCTTGCCGGGGCTCTAGGGGCCGTAGGGGGGAGGCTAAAAGGGGAATGGGCGAGGCAGAATCGTGTATGGGCAGGGCTAAAGGGGGAAAGGCCGTGGCTGAAGGCGGAATGGGCGTGGCTAAAGGGGGAATGGGCGGGGCCAAGGGCGGGGTGGGCGGGGCTAAGGGCGGAGTGGGCGGGGCTAAAGCCGGAGTGGGCGGGGCGAAAGCCGGAAGGGGCGGGGCTAAAGGGGGGGGGCTTGCCGGGGCTCTAGGGGCCGTAGGGGGGAGGCTAAAAGGGGAATGGGCGAGGCAGAATCGTGTATGGGCAGGGCTAAAGGGGGAAAGGCCGTGGCTGAAGGCGGAATGGGCGTGGCTAAAGGGGGAATGGGCGGGGCCAAGGGCGGGGTGGGCGGGGCTAAGGGCGGAGTGGGCGGGGCTAAAGCAGGAAGGGGCGGGGCTAAAGGGGGGGGGCTTGCCGGGGCTCTAGGGGCCGTAGGGGGGAGGCTAAAAGGGGAATGGGCGAGGCAGAATCGTGTATGGGCAGGGCTAAAGGGGGAAAGGCCGTGGCTGAAGGCGGAATGGGCGTGGCTAAAGGGGGAATGGGCGGGGCCAAGGGCGGAGTGGGCGGGGCTAAGGGCGGAGTGGGCGGGGCTAAAGCCGGAAGGGGCGGGGCTAAAGGGGGGGGCCTTGCCGGGGCTCTAGGGGCCGTAGGGGGGAGGCTAAAAGGGGAATGGGCGAGGCAGAATCGTGTATGGGCAGGGCTAAAGGGGGAAAGGCCGTGGCTGAAGGCGGAATGGGCGTGGCTAAAGGGGGAATGGGCGGGGCCAAGGGCGGGGTGGGCGGGGCCAAGGGAGGAGTGGGCGGGGCTAAAGCCGGAAGGGGCGGGGCTAAAGGGGGAGGCTTGCCGGGGCTCTAGGGGCCGTAGGGGGGAGGCTAAAAGGGGAATGGGCGAGGCAGAATCGTGTATGGGCAGGGCTAAAGGGGGAAAGGCCGTGGCTGAAGGCGGAATGGGCGTGGCTAAAGGGGGAATGGGCGGGGCCAAGGGCGGGGTGGGCGGGGCTAAGGGCGGAGTGGGCGGGGCTAAAGCCGGAGTGGGCGGGGCGAAAGCCGGAAGGGGCGGGGCTAAAGGGGGGGGGCTTGCCGGGGCTCTAGGGGCCGTAGGGGGGAGGCTAAAAGGGGAATGGGCAAGGCAGAATCGTGTATGGGCAGGGCTAAAGGGGGAAAGGCCGTGGCTGAAGGCGGAATGGGCGTGGCTAAAGGGGGAATGGGCGGGGCCAAGGGCGGGGTGGGCGGGGCTAAGGGCGGAGTGGGCGGGGCTAAAGCCGGAAGGGGCGGGGCTAAAGGGGGGGGCTTGCCGGGGCTCTAGGGGCCGTAGGGGGGAGGCTAAAAGGGGAATGGGCGAGGCAGAATCGTGTATGGGCAGGGCTAAAGGGGGAAAGGCCGTGGCTGAAGGCGGAATGGGCGTGGCTAAAGGGGGAATGGGCGGGGCCAAGGGCGGGGTGGGCGGGGCTAAGGGCGGAGTGGGCGGGGCTAAAGCCGGAAGGGGCGGGGCTAAAGGGGGGGGGCTTGCCGGGGCTCTAGGGGCCGTAGGGGGGAGGCTAAAAGGGGAATGGGCGAGGCAGAATCGTGTATGGGCAGGGCTAAAGGGGGAAAGGCCGTGGCTGAAGGCGGAATGGGCGTGGCTAAAGGGAAAATGGGCGGGGCCAAGGGCGGGGTGGGCGGGGCTAAGGGCGGAGTGGGCGGGGCTAAAGCCGGAAGGGGCGGGGCTAAAGCCGGAAGGGGCGGGGCTAAAGGGGGGGGCTTGCCGGGGCTCTAGGGGCCGTAGGGGGGAGGCTAAAAGGGGAATGGGCGAGGCAGAATCGTGTATGGGCAGGGCTAAAGGGGGAAAGGCCGTGGCTGAAGGCGGAATGGGCGTGGCTAAAGGGGGAATGGGCGGGGCCAAGGGCGGGGTGGGCGGGGCTAAGGGCGGAGTGGGCGGGGCTAAAGCCGGAAGGGGCGGGGCTAAAGGGGGGGGGCTTGCCGGGGCTCTAGGGGCCGTAGGGGGGAGGCTAAAAGGGGAATGGGCGAGGCAGAATCGTGTATGGGCAGGGCTAAAGGGGGAAAGGCCGTGGCTTAAGGCCGAATGGGCGTGGCTAAAGGGAAAATGGGCGGGGCCAAGGGCGGGGTGGGCGGGGCTAAGGGCGGAGTGGGCGGGGCTAAAGCAGGAAGGGGCGGGGCTAAAGCCGGAAGGGGCGGGGCTAAAGGGGGGGGCTTGCCGGGGCTCTAGGGGCCGTAGGGGGGAGGCTAAAAGGGGAATGGGCGAGGCAGAATCGTGTATGGGCAGGGCTAAAGGGGGAAAGGCCGTGGCTGAAGGCGGAATGGGCGTGGCTAAAGGGGGAATGGGCGGGGCCAAGGGCGGGGTGGGCGGGGCTAAGGGCGGAGTGGGCGGGGCTAAAGCCGGAAGGGGCGGGGCTAAGCAGGAAGGGGCGGGGCTAAAGGGGGGGGGCTTGCCGGGGCTCTAGGGGCTGTAGGGGGGGAGGCTAAAAGGGGAATGGGCGAGGCAGAATCGTGTATGGGCAGGGCTAAAGGGGGAAAGGCCGTGGCTGAAGGCGGAATGGGCGTGGCTAAAGGGGGAATGGGCGGGGCCAAGGGCGGGGTGGGCGGGGCCAAGGGCGGGGTGGGCGGGGCTATGGGCGGAGTGGGCGGGGCTAAGGGCGGAAGGGGCGGGGCTAAAGCCGGAAGGGGCGGGGCTAAAGGGGGGGGCTTGCCGGGGCTCTAGGGGCCGTAGGGGGGAGGCTAAAAGGGGAATGGGCGAGGCAGAATCGTGTATGGGCAGGGCTAAAGGGGGAAAGGCCGTGGCTGAAGGCGGAATGGGCGTGGCTAAAGGGGGAATGGGCGGGGTGGGCGGGGCTAAGGGCGGGGTGGGCGGGGCTAAAGCCGGAAGGGGCGGGGCTAAAGCCGGAAGGGGCGGGGCTAAAGGGGGGGGGGGCTTGCCGGGGCTCTAGGGGCCGTAGGGGGGAGGCTAAAAGGGGAATGGGTGAGGCAGAATCGTGTATGGGCAGGGCTAAAGGGGGAAAGGCCGTGGCTGAAGGCGGAATGGGCGTGGCTAAAGGGGGAATGGGCGGGGCCAAGGGCGGGGTGGGCGGGGCTAAGGGCGGAGTGGGCGGGGCTAAAGCCGGAAGGGGCGGGGCTAAAGCCGGAAGGGGCGGGGCTAAGGGGGGGGGGGGCTTGCCGGGGCTCTAGGGGCCGTAGGGGAGAGGCTAAAAGGGGAATGGGCGAGGCAGAATCCTGTATGGGCAGGGCTAAAGGGGGAAAGGCCGTGGCTGAAGGCGGAATGGGCGTGGCTAAAGGGGGAATGGGCGGGGCCAAGGGCGGGGTGGGCGGGGCTAAAGCCGGAAGGGGCGGGGCTAAAGCCGGAAGGGGCGGAGCTAAAGCCGGAAGGGGCGGGGCTAAGGGGGGGGGCTTGCCGGGGCTCTAGGGGCCGTAGGGGGGAGGCTAAAAGGGGAATGGGCGAGGCAGAATGGTGTATGGGCAGGGCTAAAGGGGGAAAGGCCGTGGCTGAAGGCGGAATGGGCGTGGCTAAAGGGGGAATGGGCGGGGCCAAGGGCGGGGTGGGCGGGGCTAAGGGCGGAGTGGGTGGGGCTAAAGCCGGAAGGGGCGGGGCTAAAGCCGGGAAAGGCGGGGCTAAAGGGGGGGGCTTGCCGGGGCTCTACGGGCCGTAGGGGGGAGGCTAAAAGGGGAATGGGCGAGGCAGAATGGTGTATGGGCAGGGCTAAAGGGGGAAAGGCCGTGGCTGAAGGCGGAATGGGCGTGGCTAAAGGGGGAATGGGCGGGGCCAAGGGCAGGGTGGGCGGGGCTAAGGGCGGAGTGGGCGGGGCTAAGGGCGGAGTGGGCGGGGCTAAAGCCGGAAGGGGCAGGGCTAAAGGGGGGGGCTTGCCGGGGCTCTAGGGGCCGTAGGGGGGAGGCTAAAAGGGGAATGGGCGAGGCAGAATCGTGTATGGACAGGGCTAAAGGGGGAAAGGCCGTGGCTGAAGGCGGAATGGGCGTGGCTAAAGGGGGAAAGGGCGGGGCCAAGGGCGGGGTGGGCGGGGCTAAGGGCGGGGTGGGCGGGACTAAGGGCGGAGTGGGCGGGGCTAAAGCCGGAAGGGGCGGGGCTAAAAGCGGGGGAAGCTTGCCGGGGCTCTCGGGGCCGTAGGGGGGAGGCTAAAAGGGGAATGGGCGAGGCAGAATGGTGTATGGGCAGGGCTAAAGGGGGAAAGGCCGTGGCTGAAGGCGGAATGGGCGTGGCTAAAGGGGGAATGGGCGGGGCCAAGGGCGGGGTGGGCGGGGCTAAGGGCGGAGTGGGCGGGGCTAAAGCCGGAAGGGGCGGGGCTAAAGCCGGAAGGGGCGGGGCTAAAGGGGGGGGCTTGCCGGGGCTCTAGGGGCCGTAGGGGGGAGGCTCAAAGGGGAATGGGCGAGGCAGAATCGTGTATGGGCAGGGCTAAAGGGGGAAAGGCCGTGGCTGAAGGCGGAATGGGCGTGGCTAAAGGGGGAATGGGCGGGGCCAAGGGCGGGGCTAAGGGCGGAGTGGGCGGGGCTAAAGCCGGAAGGGGCGGGGCTAAAGCCGGAAGAGGCGGGGCTAAAGAGGGGGGGGGGCTTGCCGGGGCTCTAGGGGCCGTAGGGGGGAGGCTAAAAGGGGAATGGGCGAGGCAGAATCGTGTATGGGCAGGGCTAAAGGGGGAAAGGCCGTGGCTGAAGGCGGGATGGGCGTGGCTCAAGGGGGAATGGGCGGGGCCAAGGGCGGGGTGGGCGGGGCTAAGGGCGGAGTGGGCGGGGCTAAGGGCGGAGTGGGCGGGGCTAAAGGCGGAAGGGGCGGGGCTAAAGCCGGAAGGGGCGGGGCTAAAGGGGGGGGCTTGCCGGGGCTCTAGGGGCCGTAGGGGGGAGGCTAAAAGGGGAATGGGCGAGGCAGAATCGTGTATGGGCAGGGCTAAAGGGGGAAAGGCCGTGGCTGAAGGCGGAATGGGCGTGGCTAAAGGGGGAATGGGCGGGGCCAAGGGCGGGGTGGGCGGGGCTAAGGGCGGAGTGGGCGGGGCTAAAGCCGGAGTGGGCGGGGCGAAAGCCGGAAGGGGCGGGGCTAAAGGGGGGGGGCTTGCCGGGGCTCTAGGGGCCGTAGGGGGGAGGCTAAAAGGGGAATGGGCGAGGCAGAATCGTGTATGGGCAGGGCTAAAGGGGGAAAGGCCGTGGCTGAAGGCGGAATGGGCGTGGCTAAAGGGGGAATGGGCGGGGCCAAGGGCGGGGTGGGCGGGGCTAAGGGCGGAGTGGGCGGGGCTAAAGCAGGAAGGGGCGGGGCTAAAGGGGGGGGGCTTGCCGGGGCTCTAGGGGCCGTAGGGGGGAGGCTAAAAGGGGAATGGGCGAGGCAGAATCGTGTATGGGCAGGGCTAAAGGGGGAAAGGCCGTGGCTGAAGGCGGAATGGGCGTGGCTAAAGGGGGAATGGGCGGGGCCAAGGGCGGAGTGGGCGGGGCTAAGGGCGGAGTGGGCGGGGCTAAAGCCGGAAGGGGCGGGGCTAAAGGGGGGGGCCTTGCCGGGGCTCTAGGGGCCGTAGGGGGGAGGCTAAAAGGGGAATGGGCGAGGCAGAATCGTGTATGGGCAGGGCTAAAGGGGGAAAGGCCGTGGCTGAAGGCGGAATGGGCGTGGCTAAAGGGGGAATGGGCGGGGCCAAGGGCGGGGTGGGCGGGGCTAAGGGCGGAGTGGGCGGGGCTAAAGCCGGAAGGGGCGGGGCTAAAGGGGGAGGCTTGCCGGGGCTCTAGGGGCCGTAGGGGGGAGGCTAAAAGGGGAATGGGCGAGGCAGAATCGTGTATGGGCAGGGCTAAAGGGGGAAAGGCCGTGGCTGAAGGCGGAATGGGCGTGGCTAAAGGGGGAATGGGCGGGGCCAAGGGCGGGGTGGGCGGGGCTAAGGGCGGAGTGGGCGGGGCTAAAGCCGGAGTGGGCGGGGCTAAAGCCGGAAGGGGCGGGGCTAAAGGGGGGGGCTTGCCGGGGCTCTAGGGGCCGTAGGGGGGAGGCTAAAAGGGGAATGGGCGAGGCAGAATCGTGTATGGGCAGGGCTAAAGGGGGAAAGGCCGTGGCTGAAGGCGGAATGGGCGTGGCTAAAGGGGGAATGGGCGGGGCCAAGGGCGGGGTGGGCGGGGCTAAGGGCGGAGTGGGCGGGGCTAAAGCCGGAAGGGGCGGGGCTAAAGGGGGGGGGCTTGCCGGGGCTCTAGGGGTCGTAGGGGGGAGGCTAAAAGGGGAATGGGCGAGGCAGAATCGTGTATGGGCAGGGCTAAAGGGGGAAAGGCCGTGGCTGAAGGCGGAATGGGCGTGGCTAAAGGGAAAATGGGCGGGGCCAAGGGCGGGGTGGGCGGGGCTAAGGGCGGAGTGGGCGGGGCTAAAGCCGGAAGGGGCGGGGCTAAAGCCGGAAGGGGCGGGGCTAAAGGGGGGGGCTTGCCGGGGCTCTAGGGGCCGTAGGGGGGAGGCTAAAAGGGGAATGGGCGAGGCAGAATCGTGTATGGGCAGGGCTAAAGGGGGAAAGGCCGTGGCTGAAGGCGGAATGGGCGTGGCTAAAGGGGGAATGGGCGGGGCCAAGGGCGGGGTGGGCGGGGCTAAGGGCGGAGTGGGCGGGGCTAAAGCCGGAAGGGGCGGGGCTAAAGGGGGGGGGCTTGCCGGGGCTCTAGGGGCCGTAGGGGGGAGGCTAAAAGGGGAATGGGCGAGGCAGAATCGTGTATGGGCAGGGCTAAAGGGGGAAAGGCCGTGGCTGAAGGCGGAATGGGCGTGGCTAAAGGGAAAATGGGCGGGGCCAAGGGCGGGGTGGGCGGGGCTAAGGGCGGAGTGGGCGGGGCTAAAGCAGGAAGGGGCGGGGCTAAAGCCGGAAGGGGCGGGGCTAAAGGGGGGGGCTTGCCGGGGCTCTAGGGGCCGTAGGGGGGAGGCTAAAAGGGGAATGGGCGAGGCAGAATCGTGTATGGGCAGGGCTAAAGGGGGAAAGGCCGTGGCTGAAGGCGGAATGGGCGTGGCTAAAGGGGGAATGGGCGGGGCCAAGGGCGGGGTGGGCGGGGCTAAGGGCGGAGTGGGCGGGGCTAAAGCCGGAAGGGGCGGGGCTAAGCAGGAAGGGGCGGGGCTAAAGGGGGGGGGCTTGCCGGGGCTCTAGGGGCTGTAGGGGGGGAGGCTAAAAGGGGAATGGGCGAGGCAGAATCGTGTATGGGCAGGGCTAAAGGGGGAAAGGCCGTGGCTGAAGGCGGAATGGGCGTGGCTAAAGGGGGAATGGGCGGGGCCAAGGGCGGGGTGGGCGGGGCTAAAGCCGGAAGGGGCGGGGCTAAAGCCGGAAGGGGCGGGGCGAAAGCCGGAAGGGGCGGGGCTAAAGGGGGGGGGCTTGCCGGGGCTCTAGGGGCCGTAGGGGGGAGGCTAAAAGGGGAATGGGCGAGGCAGAATCGTGTATGGGCAGGGCTAAAGGGGGAAAGGCCGTGGCTGAAGGCGGAATGGGCGTGGCTAAAGGGGGAATGGGCGGGGCCAAGGGCGGGGTGGGCGGGGCTAAGGGCGGAGTGGGCGGGGCTAAAGCCGGAAGGGGCGGGGCGAAAGCCGGAAGGGGCGGGGCTAAAGGGGGGGGGGCTTGCCGGGGCTCTAGGGGCCGTAGGGGGGAGGCTAAAAGGGGAATGGGCGAGGCAGAATCGTGTATGGGCAGGGCTAAAGGGGGAAAGGCCGTGGCTGAAGGCGGAATGGGCGTGGCTAAAGGGGGAATGGGCGGGGCCAAGGGCGGGGTGGGCGGGGCTAAGGGCGGAGTGGGCGGGGCTAAAGCCGGAAGGGGCGGGGCTAAAGGGGGGGGGCTTGCCGGGGCTCTAGGGGCCGTAGGGGGGGAGGCTAAAAGGGGAATGGGCGAGGCAGAATCGTGTATGGGCAGGGCTAAAGGGGGAAAGGCCGTGGCTGAAGGCGGAATGGGCGTGGCTAAAGGGGGAATGGGCGGGGCCAAGGGCGGAGTGGGCGGGGCTAAGGGCGGAGTGGGCGGGGCTAAAGCCGGAAGGGGCGGGGCTAAAGGGGGGGGCCTTGCCGGGGCTCTAGGGGCCGTAGGGGGGAGGCTAAAAGGGGAATGGGCGAGGCAGAATCGTGTATGGGCAGGGCTAAAGGGGGAAAGGCCGTGGCTGAAGGCGGAATGGGCGTGGCTAAAGGGAAAATGGGCGGGGCCAAGGGCGCGGTGGGCGGGGCTAAGGGCGGAGTGGGCGGGGCTAAAGCCGGAAGGGGCGGGGCTAAGGGGGGGGGCTTGCCGGGGCTCTAGGGGCCGTAGGGGGGAGGCTAAAAGGGGAATGGGCGAGGCAGAATCGTGTATGGGCAGGGCTAAAGGGGGAAAGGCCGTGGCTGAAGGCGGAATGGGCGTGGCTAAAGGGGGAATGGGCGGGGCCAAGGGCGGGGTGGGCGGGGCTAAGGGCGGAGTGGGCGGGGCTAAAGCCGTAAGGGGCGGGGCTAAAGCCGGAAGGGGCGGGGCTAAGGGGGGGGGGCTTGCCGGGGCTCTAGGGGCCGTAGGGGGGAGGCTAAAAGGGGAATGGGCGAGGCAGAATCGTGTATGGGCAGGGCTAAAGGGGGAAAGGCCGTGGCTAAAGGCGGAATGGGCGTGGCTAAAAGGAAAATGGGCGGGGCCAAGGGCGGGGTGGGCGGGGCTAAGGGCGGAGTGGGCGGGGCTAAAGCCGGAAGGGGCGGGGCTAAAGCCGGAAGGGGCGGGGCTAAAGGGGGGGGGCTTGCCGGGGCTCTAGGGGCCGTAGGGGGGAGGCTAAAAGGGGAATGGGCGAGGCAGAATCGTGTATGGGCAGGGCTAAAGGGGGAAAGGCCGTGGCTGAAGGCGGAATGGGCGTGGCTAAAGGGGGAATGGGCGGGGCCAAGGGCGGGGTGGGCGGGGCTAAGGGCGGAGTGGGCGGGGCTAAAGCCGGAGTGGGCGGGGCGAAAGCCGGAAGGGGCGGGGCTAAAGGGGGGGGGCTTGCCGGGGCTCTAGGGGCCGTAGGGGGGAGGCTAAAAGGGGAATGGGCGAGGCAGAATCGTGTATGGGCAGGGCTAAAGGGGGAAAGGCCGTGGCTGAAGGCGGAATGGGCGTGGCTAAAGGGGGAATGGGCGGGGCCAAGGGCGGGGTGGGCGGGGCTAAGGGCGGAGTGGGCGGGGCTAAAGCAGGAAGGGGCGGGGCTAAAGGGGGGGGGCTTGCCGGGGCTCTAGGGGCCGTAGGGGGGAGGCTAAAAGGGGAATGGGCGAGGCAGAATCGTGTATGGGCAGGGCTAAAGGGGGAAAGGCCGTGGCTGAAGGCGGAATGGGCGTGGCTAAAGGGGGAATGGGCGGGGCCAAGGGCGGAGTGGGCGGGGCTAAGGGCGGAGTGGGCGGGGCTAAAGCCGGAAGGGGCGGGGCTAAAGGGGGGGGCCTTGCCGGGGCTCTAGGGGCCGTAGGGGGGAGGCTAAAAGGGGAATGGGCGAGGCAGAATCGTGTATGGGCAGGGCTAAAGGGGGAAAGGCCGTGGCTGAAGGCGGAATGGGCGTGGCTAAAGGGGGAATGGGCGGGGCCAAGGGCGGGGTGGGCGGGGCCAAGGGAGGAGTGGGCGGGGCTAAAGCCGGAAGGGGCGGGGCTAAAGGGGGAGGCTTGCCGGGGCTCTAGGGGCCGTAGGGGGGAGGCTAAAAGGGGAATGGGCGAGGCAGAATCGTGTATGGGCAGGGCTAAAGGGGGAAAGGCCGTGGCTGAAGGCGGAATGGGCGTGGCTAAAGGGGGAATGGGCGGGGCCAAGGGCGGGGTGGGCGGGGCTAAGGGCGGAGTGGGCGGGGCTAAAGCCGGAGTGGGCGGGGCGAAAGCCGGAAGGGGCGGGGCTAAAGGGGGGGGGCTTGCCGGGGCTCTAGGGGCCGTAGGGGGGAGGCTAAAAGGGGAATGGGCAAGGCAGAATCGTGTATGGGCAGGGCTAAAGGGGGAAAGGCCGTGGCTGAAGGCGGAATGGGCGTGGCTAAAGGGGGAATGGGCGGGGCCAAGGGCGGGGTGGGCGGGGCTAAGGGCGGAGTGGGCGGGGCTAAAGCCGGAAGGGGCGGGGCTAAAGGGGGGGGCTTGCCGGGGCTCTAGGGGCCGTAGGGGGGAGGCTAAAAGGGGAATGGGCGAGGCAGAATCGTGTATGGGCAGGGCTAAAGGGGGAAAGGCCGTGGCTGAAGGCGGAATGGGCGTGGCTAAAGGGGGAATGGGCGGGGCCAAGGGCGGGGTGGGCGGGGCCAAGGGCGGAGTGGGCGGGGCTAAAGCCGGAAGGGGCGGGGCTAAAGGGGGGGGGCTTGCCGGGGCTCTAGGGGTCGTAGGGGGGAGGCTAAAAGGGGAATGGGCGAGGCAGAATCGTGTATGGGCAGGGCTAAAGGGGGAAAGGCCGTGGCTGAAGGCGGAATGGGCGTGGCTAAAGGGAAAATGGGCGGGGCCAAGGGCGGGGTGGGCGGGGCTAAGGGCGGAGTGGGCGGGGCTAAAGCCGGAAGGGGCGGGGCTAAAGCCGGAAGGGGCGGGGCTAAAGGGGGGGGCTTGCCGGGGCTCTAGGGGCCGTAGGGGGGAGGCTAAAAGGGGAATGGGCGAGGCAGAATCGTGTATGGGCAGGGCTAAAGGGGGAAAGGCCGTGGCTGAAGGCGGAATGGGCGTGGCTAAAGGGGGAATGGGCGGGGCCAAGGGCGGGGTGGGCGGGGCTAAGGGCGGAGTGGGCGGGGCTAAAGCCGGAAGGGGCGGGGCTAAAGGGGGGGGGCTTGCCGGGGCTCTAGGGGCCGTAGGGGGGAGGCTAAAAGGGGAATGGGCGAGGCAGAATCGTGTATGGGCAGGGCTAAAGGGGGAAAGGCCGTGGCTTAAGGCCGAATGGGCGTGGCTAAAGGGAAAATGGGCGGGGCCAAGGGCGGGGTGGGCGGGGCTAAGGGCGGAGTGGGCGGGGCTAAAGCAGGAAGGGGCGGGGCTAAAGCCGGAAGGGGCGGGGCTAAAGGGGGGGGCTTGCCGGGGCTCTAGGGGCCGTAGGGGGGAGGCTAAAAGGGGAATGGGCGAGGCAGAATCGTGTATGGGCAGGGCTAAAGGGGGAAAGGCCGTGGCTGAAGGCGGAATGGGCGTGGCTAAAGGGGGAATGGGCGGGGCCAAGGGCGGGGTGGGCGGGGCTAAGGGCGGAGTGGGCGGGGCTAAAGCCGGAAGGGGCGGGGCTAAGCAGGAAGGGGCGGGGCTAAAGGGGGGGGGCTTGCCGGGGCTCTAGGGGCTGTAGGGGGGGAGGCTAAAAGGGGAATGGGCGAGGCAGAATCGTGTATGGGCAGGGCTAAAGGGGGAAAGGCCGTGGCTGAAGGCGGAATGGGCGTGGCTAAAGGGGGAATGGGCGGGGCCAAGGGCGGGGTGGGCGGGGCTAAGGGCGGAGTGGGCGGGGCTAAAGCCGGAAGGGGCGGGGCTAAAGCAGGAAGGGGCGGGGCTAAAGGGGGGGGCTTGCCGGGGCTCTAGGGGCCGTAGGGGGGAGGCTAAAAGGGGAATGGGCAAGGCAGAATCGTGTATGGGCAGGGCTAAAGGGGGAAAGGCCGTGGCTGAAGGCGGAATGGGCGTGGCTAAAGGGGGAATGGGCGGGGCCAAGGGCGGGGTGGGCGGGGCTAAGGGCGGAGTGGGCGGGGCTAAAGCCGGAAGGGGCGGGGCTAAAGCAGGAAGGGGCGGGGCTAAAGGGGGGGGCTTGCCGGGGCTCTAGGGGCCGTAGGGGGGAGGCTAAAAGGGGAATGGGCGAGGCAGAATCGTGTATGGGCAGGGCTAAAGGGGGAAAGGCCGTGGCTGAAGGCGGAATGGGCGTGGCTAAAGGGAAAATGGGCGGGGCCAAGGGCGGGGTGGGCGGGGCTAAGGGCGGAGTGGGCGGGGCTAAAGCCGGAAGGGGCGGGGCGAAAGCCGGAAGGGGCGGGGCTAAAGGGGGGGGGGCTTGCCGGGGCTCTAGGGGCCGTAGGGGGGAGGCTAAAAGGGGAATGGGCGAGGCAGAATCGTGTATGGGCAGGGCTAAAGGGGGAAAGGCCGTGGCTGAAGGCGGAATGGGCGTGGCTAAAGGGGGAATGGGCGGGGCCAAGGGCGGGGTGGGCGGGGCTAAGGGCGGAGTGGGCGGGGCTAAAGACGGAAGGGGCGGGGCCTAAAGGGGGGGGGCTTGCCGGGGCTCTAGGGGCCGTAGGGGGGAGGCTAAAAGGGGAATGGGCGAGGCAGAATCGTGTATGGGCAGGGCTAAAGGGGGAAAGGCCGTGGCTGAAGGCGGAATGGGCGTGGCTAAAGGGGGAATGGGCGGGGCCAAGGGCGGGGTGGGCGGGGCTAAGGGCGGAGTGGGCGGGGCTAAAACCGGAAGGGGCGGGGCTAAAGCAGGAAGGGGCGGGGCTAAAGGGGGGGGCCTGCCGGGGCTCTAGGGGCCGTAGGGGGGAGGCTAAAAGGGGAATGGGCGAGGCAGAATCGTGTATGGGCAGGGCTAAAGGGGGAAAGGCCGTGGCTGAAGGCGGAATGGGCGTGGCTAAAGGGGGAATGGGCGGGGCCAAGGGCGGGGTGGGCGGGGCTAAGGGCGGAGTGGGCGGGGCTAAAGCCGGAAGGGGCGGGGCTAAAGGGGGGGGCTTGCCGGGGCTCTAGGGGCCGTAGGGGGGAGGCTAAAAGGGGAATGGGCGAGGCAGAATCGTGTATGGGCAGGGCTAAAGGGGGAAAGGCCGTGGCTAAAGGCGGAATGGGCGTGGCTAAAGGGAAAATGGGCGGGGCCAAGGGCGGGGGTGGGCGGGGCCAAGGGCGGGGTGGGCGGGGCTAAAGCAGGAAGGGGCGGGGCTAAAGCCGGAAGGGGCGGGGCTAAAGGGGGGGGGCTTGCCGGGGCTCTAGGGGCCGTAGGGGGGAGGCTAAAAGGGGAATGGGCGAGGCAGAATCGTGTATGGGCAGGGCTAAAGGGGGAAAGGCCGTGGCTGAAGGCGGAATGGGCGTGGCTAAAGGGGGAATGGGCGGGGCCAAGGGCGGGGTGGGCGGGGCCAAGGGCGGGGTGGGCGGGGCTATGGGCGGAGTGGGCGGGGCTAAGGGCGGAAGGGGCGGGGCTAAAGCCGGAAGGGGCGGGGCTAAAGGGGGGGGCTTGCCGGGGCTCTAGGGGCCGTAGGGGGGAGGCTAAAAGGGGAATGGGCGAGGCAGAATCGTGTATGGGCAGGGCTAAATGGGGAAAGGCGGTGGCTGAAGGCGGAATGGGCGTGGCTAAAGGGGGAATGGGCGGGGCCAAGGGCGGGGTGGGCGGGGCTAAAGCAGGAAGGGGCGGGGCTAAAGCCGGAAGGGGCGGGGCTAAAGCCGGAAGGGGCGGGGCTAAAGGGGGGGGGTTGCCGGGGCTCTAGGGGCCGTAGGGGGGAGGCTAAAAGGGGAATGGGCGAGGCAGAATCGTGTATGGGCAGGGCTAAAGGGGGAAAGGCGGTGGCTGAAGGCGGAATGGGCGTGGCTAAAGGGAGAATGGGCGGGGCCAAGGGCGGGGTGGGCGGGGCTAAGGGCGGAGTGGGCGGGGCTAAAGCCGAAAGGGGCGGGGCTAAAGGGGGGGGCTTGCCGGGGCTCTAGGGGCCGTAGGGGGGAGGCTAAAAGGGGAATGGGCGAGGCAGAATCGTGTATGGGCAGGGCTCAAGGGGGAAAGGCCGTGGCTGAAGGCGGAATGGGCGTGGCTAAAGGGGAATGGGCGGGGCCAAGGGCGGGGTGGGCGGGGCTAAGGGCGGAGTGGGCGGGGCTAAAGCCGGAAGGGGCGGGGCTAAAGGGGGGGGCTTGCCGGGGCTCTAGGGGCCGTAGGGGGGAGGCTAAAAGGGGAATGGGCGAGGCAGAATCCTGTATGGGCAGGGCTAAAGGGGGAAAGGCCGTGGCTGAAGGCGGAATGGGCGTGGCTAAAGGGGGAATGGGCGGGGCCAAGGGCGGGGTGGGCGGGGCCAAGGGCGGAGTGGGCGGGGCTAAAGCAGGAAGGGGCGGGGCTAAAGCCGGAAGGGGCGGGGCTAAAGGGGGGGGCTTGCCGGGGCTCTAGGGGCCGTAGGGGGGAGGCTAAAAGGGGAATGGGCGAGGCAGAATCGTGTATGGGCAGGGCTAAAGGGGGAAAGGCCGTGGCTGAAGGCGGAATGGGCGTGGCTAAAGGGGGAATGGGCGGGGCCAAGGGCGGGGTGGGCGGGGCTAAGGGCGGAGTGGGCGGGGCTAAAGCCGGAAGGGGCGGGGCGAAAGCCGGAAGGGGCGGGGCTAAAGGGGGGGGCTTGCCGGGGCTCTAGGGGCCGTAGGGGGGAGGCTAAAAGGGGAATGGGCGAGGCAGAATCGTGTATGGGCAGGGCTAAAGGGGGAAAGGCCGTGGCTGAAGGCGGAATGGGCGTGGCTAAAGGGGGAATGGGCGGGGTGGGCGGGGCTAAGGGCGGGGTGGGCGGGGCTAAAGCCGGAAGGGGCGGGGCTAAAGCCGGAAGGGGCGGGGCTAAAGGGGGGGGGGGCTTGCCGGGGCTCTAGGGGCCGTAGGGGGGAGGCTAAAAGGGGAATGGGTGAGGCAGAATCGTGTATGGGCAGGGCTAAAGGGGGAAAGGCCGTGGCTGAAGGCGGAATGGGCGTGGCTAAAGGGGGAATGGGCGGGGCCAAGGGCGGGGTGGGCGGGGCTAAGGGCGGAGTGGGCGGGGCTAAAGCAGGAAGGGGCGGGGCTAAAGCCGGAAGGGGCGGGGCTAAGGGGGGGGGGGGCTTGCCGGGGCTCTAGGGGCCGTAGGGGAGAGGCTAAAAGGGGAATGGGCGAGGCAGAATCCTGTATGGGCAGGGCTAAAGGGGGAAAGGCCGTGGCTGAAGGCGGAATGGGCGTGGCTAAAGGGGGAATGGGCGGGGCCAAGGGCGGGGTGGGCGGGGCTAAAGCCGGAAGGGGCGGGGCTAAAGCCGGAAGGGGCGGAGCTAAAGCCGGAAGGGGCGGGGCTAAGGGGGGGGGCTTGCCGGGGCTCTAGGGGCCGTAGGGGGGAGGCTAAAAGGGGAATGGGCGAGGCAGAATGGTGTATGGGCAGGGCTAAAGGGGGAAAGGCCGTGGCTGAAGGCGGAATGGGCGTGGCTAAAGGGGGAATGGGCGGGGCCAAGGGCGGGGTGGGCGGGGCTAAGGGCGGAGTGGGTGGGGCTAAAGCCGGAAGGGGCGGGGCTAAAGCCGGGAAAGGCGGGGCTAAAGGGGGGGGCTTGCCGGGGCTCTACGGGCCGTAGGGGGGAGGCTAAAAGGGGAATGGGCGAGGCAGAATGGTGTATGGGCAGGGCTAAAGGGGGAAAGGCCGTGGCTGAAGGCGGAATGGGCGTGGCTAAAGGGGGAATGGGCGGGGCCAAGGGCAGGGTGGGCGGGGCTAAGGGCGGAGTGGGCGGGGCTAAGGGCGGAGTGGGCGGGGCTAAAGCCGGAAGGGGCGGGGCTAAAGGGGGGGGCTTGCCGGGGCTCTAGGGGCCGTAGGGGGGAGGCTAAAAGGGGAATGGGCGAGGCAGAATCGTGTATGGACAGGGCTAAAGGGGGGAAAGGCCGTGGCTGAAGGCGGAATGGGCGTGGCTAAAGGGGGAAAGGGCGGGGCCAAGGGCGGGGTGGGCGGGGCTAAGGGCGGGGTTGGGCGGGGCTAAGGGCGGAGTGGGGCGGGGCTAAAGCCGGAAGGGGCGGGGCTAAAAGCGGGGGAAGCTTGCCGGGGCTCTCGGGGCCGTAGGGGGGAGGCTAAAAGGGGAATGGGCGAGGCAGAATGGTGTATGGGCAGGGCTAAAGGGGGAAAGGCCGTGGCTGAAGGCGGAATGGGCGTGGCTAAAGGGGGAATGGGCGGGGCCAAGGGCGGGGTGGGCGGGGCTAAGGGCGGAGTGGGCGGGGCTAAAGCCGGAAGGGGCGGGGCTAAAGCCGGAAGGGGCGGGGCTAAAGGGGGGGGCTTGCCGGGGCTCTAGGGGCCGTAGGGGGGAGGCTCAAAGGGGAATGGGCGAGGCAGAATCGTGTATGGGCAGGGCTAAAGGGGGAAAGGCCGTGGCTGAAGGCGGAATGGGCGTGGCTAAAGGGGGAATGGGCGGGGCCAAGGGCGGGGCTAAGGGCGGAGTGGGCGGGGCTAAAGCCGGAAGGGGCGGGGCTAAAGCCGGAAGAGGCGGGGCTAAAGAGGGGGGGGGCTTGCCGGGGCTCTAGGGGCCGTAGGGGGGAGGCTAAAAGGGGAATGGGCGAGGCAGAATCGTGTATGGGCAGGGCTAAAGGGGGAAAGGCCGTGGCTGAAGGCGGGATGGGCGTGGCTCAAGGGGGAATGGGCGGGGCCAAGGGCGGGGTGGGCGGGGCTAAGGGCGGAGTGGGCGGGGCTAAAGGCGGAAGGGGCGGGGCTAAAGCCGGAAGGGGCGGGGCTAAAGGGGGGGGCTTGCCGGGGCTCTAGGGGCCGTAGGGGGGAGGCTAAAAGGGGAATGGGCGAGGCAGAATCGTGTATGGGCAGGGCTAAAGGGGGAAAGGCCGTGGCTGAAGGCGGAATGGGCGTGGCTAAAGGGGGAATGGGCGGGGCCAAGGGCGGGGTGGGCGGGGCTAAGGGCGGAGTGGGCGGGGCTAAAGCCGGAGTGGGCGGGGCGAAAGCCGGAAGGGGCGGGGCTAAAGGGGGGGGGCTTGCCGGGGCTCTAGGGGCCGTAGGGGGGAGGCTAAAAGGGGAATGGGCGAGGCAGAATCGTGTATGGGCAGGGCTAAAGGGGGAAAGGCCGTGGCTGAAGGCGGAATGGGCGTGGCTAAAGGGGGAATGGGCGGGGCCAAGGGCGGGGTGGGCGGGGGCTAAGGGCGGAGTGGGCGGGGCTAAAGCAGGAAGGGGCGGGGCTAAAGGGGGGGGGCTTGCCGGGGCTCTAGGGGCCGTAGGGGGGAGGCTAAAAGGGGAATGGGCGAGGCAGAATCGTGTATGGGCAGGGCTAAAGGGGGAAAGGCCGTGGCTGAAGGCGGAATGGGCGTGGCTAAAGGGGGAATGGGCGGGGCCAAGGGCGGAGTGGGCGGGGCTAAGGGCGGAGTGGGCGGGGCTAAAGCCGGAAGGGGCGGGGCTAAAGGGGGGGGCCTTGCCGGGGCTCTAGGGGCCGTAGGGGGGAGGCTAAAAGGGGAATGGGCGAGGCAGAATCGTGTATGGGCAGGGCTAAAGGGGGAAAGGCCGTGGCTGAAGGCGGAATGGGCGTGGCTAAAGGGGGAATGGGCGGGGCCAAGGGCGGGGTGGGCGGGGCTAAGGGCGGAGTGGGCGGGGCTAAAGCCGGAAGGGGCGGGGCTAAAGGGGGAGGCTTGCCGGGGCTCTAGGGGCCGTAGGGGGGAGGCTAAAAGGGGAATGGGCGAGGCAGAATCGTGTATGGGCAGGGCTAAAGGGGGAAAGGCCGTGGCTGAAGGCGGAATGGGCGTGGCTAAAGGGGGAATGGGCGGGGCCAAGGGCGGGGTGGGCGGGGCTAAGGGCGGAGTGGGCGGGGCTAAAGCCGGAGTGGGCGGGGCGAAAGCCGGAAGGGGCGGGGCTAAAGGGGGGGGGCTTGCCGGGGCTCTAGGGGCCGTAGGGGGGAGGCTAAAAGGGGAATGGGCAAGGCAGAATCGTGTATGGGCAGGGCTAAAGGGGGAAAGGCCGTGGCTGAAGGCGGAATGGGCGTGGCTAAAGGGGGAATGGGCGGGGCCAAGGGCGGGGTGGGCGGGGCTAAGGGCGGAGTGGGCGGGGCTAAAGCCGGAAGGGGCGGGGCTAAAGGGGGGGGCTTGCCGGGGCTCTAGGGGCCGTAGGGGGGAGGCTAAAAGGGGAATGGGCGAGGCAGAATCGTGTATGGGCAGGGCTAAAGGGGGAAAGGCCGTGGCTGAAGGCGGAATGGGCGTGGCTAAAGGGGGAATGGGCGGGGCCAAGGGCGGGGTGGGCGGGGCTAAGGGCGGAGTGGGCGGGGCTAAAGCCGGAAGGGGCGGGGCTAAAGGGGGGGGGCTTGCCGGGGCTCTAGGGGTCGTAGGGGGGAGGCTAAAAGGGGAATGGGCGAGGCAGAATCGTGTATGGGCAGGGCTAAAGGGGGAAAGGCCGTGGCTGAAGGCGGAATGGGCGTGGCTAAAGGGAAAATGGGCGGGGCCAAGGGCGGGGTGGGCGGGGCTAAGGGCGGAGTGGGCGGGGCTAAAGCCGGAAGGGGCGGGGCTAAAGCCGGAAGGGGCGGGGCTAAAGGGGGGGGCTTGCCGGGGCTCTAGGGGCCGTAGGGGGGAGGCTAAAAGGGGAATGGGCGAGGCAGAATCGTGTATGGGCAGGGCTAAAGGGGGAAAGGCCGTGGCTGAAGGCGGAATGGGCGTGGCTAAAGGGGGAATGGGCGGGGCCAAGGGCGGGGTGGGCGGGGCTAAGGGCGGAGTGGGCGGGGCTAAAGCCGGAAGGGGCGGGGCTAAAGGGGGGGGGCTTGCCGGGGCTCTAGGGGCCGTAGGGGGGAGGCTAAAAGGGGAATGGGCGAGGCAGAATCGTGTATGGGCACGAGGCAGAATCGTGTATGGGCAGGGCTAAAGGGGGAAAGGCCGTGGCTGAAGGCGGAATGGGCGTGGCTAAAGGGAAAATGGGCGGGGCCAAGGGCGGGGTGGGCGGGGCTAAGGGCGGAGTGGGCGGGGCTAAAGCAGGAAGGGGCGGGGCTAAAGCCGGAAGGGGCGGGGCTAAAGGGGGGGGCTTGCCGGGGCTCTAGGGGCCGTAGGGGGGGAGGCTAAAAGGGGAATGGGCGAGGCAGAATCGTGTATGGGCAGGGCTAAAGGGGGAAAGGCCGTGGCTGAAGGCGGAATGGGCGTGGCTAAAGGGGGAATGGGCGGGGCCAAGGGCGGGGTGGGCGGGGCTAAGGCGGAGTGGGCGGGGCTAAAGCCGGAAGGGGCGGGGGCTAAGCAGGAAGGGGCGGGGCTAAAGGGGGGGGGCTTGCCGGGGCTCTAGGGGCTGTAGGGGGGGAGGCTAAAAGGGGAATGGGCGAGGCAGAATCGTGTATGGGCAGGGCTAAAGGGGGAAAGGCCGTGGCTGAAGGCGGAATGGGCGTGGCTAAAGGGGGAATGGGCGGGGCAAGGGCGGGGTGGGCGGGGCTAAAGCCGGAAGGGGCGGGGCTAAAGCCGGAAGGGGCGGGGCGAAAGCCGGAAGGGGCGGGGCTAAAGGGGGGGGGCTTGCCGGGGCTCTAGGGGCCGTAGGGGGGAGGCTAAAAGGGGAATGGGCGAGGCAGAATCGTGTATGGGCAGGGCTAAAGGGGGAAAGGCCGTGGCTGAAGGCGGAATGGGCGTGGCTAAAGGGGGAATGGGCGGGGCCAAGGGCGGGGTGGGCGGGGGCTAAGGGCGGAGTGGGCGGGGCTAAAGCCGGAAGGGGCGGGGCGAAAGCCGGAAGGGGGCGGGGCTAAAGGGGGGGGGCTTGCCGGGGCTCTAGGGGCCGTAGGGGGGAGGCTAAAAGGGGAATGGGCGAGGCAGAATCGTGTATGGGCAGGGCTAAAGGGGGAAAGGCCGTGGCTGAAGGCGGAATGGGCGTGGCTAAAGGGGGAATGGGCGGGGCCAAGGGCGGGGTGGGCGGGGCTAAGGGCGGAGTGGGCGGGGGCTAAAGACGGAAGGGGCGGGGCTAAAGGGGGGGGGCTTGCCGGGGCTCTAGGGGCCGTAGGGGGGAGGCTAAAAGGGGAATGGGCGAGGCAGAATCGTGTATGGGCAGGGCTAAAGGGGGAAAGGCCGTGGCTGAAGGCGGAATGGGCGTGGCTAAAGGGGGAATGGGCGGGGCCAAGGGCGGAGTGGGCGGGGCTAAGGGCGGAGTGGGCGGGGCTAAAGCCGGAAGGGGCGGGGCTAAAGGGGGGGGCCTTGCCGGGGCTCTAGGGGCCGTAGGGGGGAGGCTAAAAGGGGAATGGGCGAGGCAGAATCGTGTATGGGCAGGGCTAAAGGGGGAAAGGCCGTGGCTGAAGGCGGAATGGGCGTGGCTAAAGGGGGAATGGGCGGGGCCAAGGGCGGGGTGGGCGGGGCTAAGGGCGGAGTGGGCGGGGCTAAAGCCGGAAGGGGCGGGGGCTAAAGGGGGAGGCTTGCCGGGGCTCTAGGGGCCGTAGGGGGGAGGCTAAAAGGGGAATGGGCGAGGCAGAATCGTGTATGGGCAGGGCTAAAGGGGGAAAGGCCGTGGCTGAAGGCGGAATGGGCGTGGCTAAAGGGGGAATGGGCGGGGCCAAGGGCGGGGTGGGCGGGGGCTAAGGGCGGAGTGGGCGGGGCTAAAGCCGGAGTGGGCGGGGCGAAAGCCGGAGGGGCGGGGGCTAAAGGGGGGGGGCTTGCCGGGGCTCTAGGGGCCGTAGGGGGGAGGCTAAAAGGGGAATGGGCAAGGCAGAATCGTGTATGGGCAGGGCTAAAGGGGGAAAGGCCGTGGCTGAAGGCGGAATGGGCGTGGCTAAAGGGGGAATGGGCGGGGCCAAGGGCGGGGTGGGCGGGGCTAAGGGCGGAGTGGGGCGGGGCTAAAGCCGGAAGGGGGCGGGGCTAAAGGGGGGGGCTTGCCGGGGCTCTAGGGGCCGTAGGGGGGAGGCTAAAAGGGGAATGGGCGAGGCAGAATCGTGTATGGGCAGGGCTAAAGGGGGAAAGGCCGTGGCTGAAGGCGGAATGGGCGTGGCTAAAGGGGGAATGGGCGGGGCCAAGGGCGGGGTGGGCGGGGCTAAGGGCGGAGTGGGCGGGGCTAAAGACGGAAGGGGCGGGGCTAAAGGGGGGGGGGCTTGCCGGGGCTCTAGGGGCCGTAGGGGGGAGGCTAAAAGGGGAATGGGCGAGGCAGAATCGTGTATGGGCAGGGCTAAAGGGGGAAAGGCCGTGGCTGAAGGCGGAATGGGCGTGGCTAAAGGGAAAATGGGCGGGGCCAAGGGCGGGGTGGGCGGGGCTAAGGGCGGAGTGGGCGGGGCTAAAGCAGGAAGGGGCGGGGCTAAAGCCGGAAGGGGCGGGGCTAAAGGGGGGGGCTTGCCGGGGCTCTAGGGGCCGTAGGGGGGAGGCTAAAAGGGGAATGGGCGAGGCAGAATCGTGTATGGGCAGGGCTAAAGGGGGAAAGGCCGTGGCTGAAGGCGGAATGGGCGTGGCTAAAGGGGGAATGGGCGGGGCCAAGGGCGGGGTGGGCGGGGCTAAGGGCGGAGTGGGCGGGGCTAAAGCCGGAAGGGGCGGGGCGAAAGCCGGAAGGGGCGGGGCTAAAGGGGGGGGGCTTGCCGGGGCTCTAGGGGCCGTAGGGGGGAGGCTAAAAGGGGAATGGGCGAGGCAGAATCGTGTATGGGCAGGGCTAAAGGGGGGAAAGGCCGTGGCTGAAGGCGGAATGGGCGTGGCTAAAGGGGGAATGGGCGGGGCCAAGGGCGGGGTGGGCGGGGCTAAGGGCGGAGTGGGCGGGGCTAAAGACGGAAGGGGCGGGGCTAAAGGGGGGGGGCTTGCCGGGGCTCTAGGGGCCGTAGGGGGGAGGCTAAAAGGGGAATGGGCGAGGCAGAATCGTGTATGGGCAGGGCTAAAGGGGGAAAGGCCGTGGCTGAAGGCGGAATGGGCGTGGCTAAAGGGGGAATGGGCGGGGCCAAGGGCGGGGTGGGCGGGGGTTAAAGCCGGAAGGGGCGGGGCCAAAGCCGGAAGGGGCGGGGCTAAAGGGGGGGCTTGCCGGGGCTCTAGGGGCCGTAGGGGGGAGGCTAAAAGTGGAATGGGCGAGGCAGAATCGTGTATAGGCAGGGCTAAAGGGGGAAAGGCCGTGGCTGAAGGCGGAATGGGCGTGGCTAAAGGGGGAATGGGCGGGGCCAAGGGCGGGGGTGGGCGGGGCTAAGGGCGGAGTGGGCGGGGCTAAAGCCGGAAGGGGCGGGGGCGAAAGCCGGAAGGGGCGGGGCTAAAGGGGGGGGCCTTGCCGGGGCTCTAGGGGCCGTAGGGGGGAGGCTAAAAGGGGAATGGGCGAGGCAGAATCGTGTATGGGCAGGGCTAAAGGGGGAAAGGCCGTGGCTGAAGGCGGAATGGGCGTGGCTAAAGGGGGAATGGGCGGGGCCAAGGGCGGGGGTGGGCGGGGGGCTAAGGGCGGAGTGGGCGGGGCTAAAGCCGGAGTGGGCGGGGCTAAAGCCGGAAGGGGCGGGGCTAAAGGGGGGGGGCTTGCCGGGGCTCTAGGGGCCGTAGGGGGGAGGCTAAAAGGGGAATGGGCAAGGCAGAATCGTGTATGGGCAGGGCTAAAGCGGGGAAAGGCCGTGGCTGAAGGCGGGAATGGGCGGTGCTAAAGGGGGAATGGGCGGGGCCAAGGGCGGGGTGGGCGGGGCCAAGGGCGGAGTGGGCGGGGCTAAATCCGGAAGGGGCGGGGCTAAAGGAGGGGGCTTGCCGGGGCTCTAGGGGCCGTAGGGGGGAGGCTAAAAGGGGAATGGGCGAGGCAGAATCGTGTATAGGCAGGGCTAAAGGGGGAAAGGCCGTGGCTGAAGGCGGAATGGGCGTGGCTAAAGGGGGAATGGGCGGGGCCAAGGGCGGGGTGGGCGGGGCTAAAGGGCGGAGTGGGCGGGGCTAAAGCCGGAAGGGGCGGGGCTAAAGCCGGAAGGGGCGGGGCTAAAGGGGGAGGCTTGCCGGGGCTCTAGGGGCCGTAGGGGGGAGGCTAAAAGGGGAATGGGCGAGGCAGAATCGTGTATGGGCAGGGCTAAAGGGGGAAAGGCCGTGGCTGAAGGCGGAATGGGCGTGGCTAAAGGGGGAATGGGCGGGGCCAAGGGCGGGGTGGGCGGGGCTAAGGGCGGAGTGGGCGGGGCTAAAGCCGGAAGGGGCGGGGCTAAAGCAGGAAGGGGCGGGGCTAAAGGGGGGGGCCTGCCGGGGCTCTAGGGGCCGTAGGGGGGAGGCTAAAAGGGGAATGGGCGAGGCAGAATCGTGTATGGGCAGGGCTAAAGGGGGAAAGGCCGTGGCTGAAGGCGGAATGGGCGTGGCTAAAGGGGGAATGGGCGGGGCCAAGGGCGGGGTGGGCGGGGCTAAGGCGGAGTGGGCGGGGCTAAAGCCGGAGGGGCGGGGCTAAAGGGGGGGGCTTGCCGGGGCTCTAGGGGCCGTAGGGGGGAGGCTAAAAGGGGAATGGGCGAGGCAGAATCGTGTATGGGGCAGGGCTAAAGGGAGAAAGGCCGTGGCTAAAGGCGGAATGGGCGTGGCTAAAGGGAAATGGGCGGGGCCAAGGGCGGGGTGGGCGGGGCCAAGGGCGGGGTGGGCGGGGCTAAAGCAGGAAGGGGCGGGGGCTAAAGCCGGAAGGGGCGGGGCTAAAGGGGGGGGGGCTTGCCGGGGCTCTAGGGGCCGTAGGGGGGAGGCTAAAAGGGGAATGGGCGAGGCAGAATCGTGTATGGGCAGGGCTAAAGGGGGAAAGGCCGTGGCTGAAGGCGGAATGGGCGTGGCTAAAGGGGGAATGGGCGGGGCCAAGGGCGGGGGTGGGCGGGGCTAAGGGCGGAGTGGGCGGGGCTAAGGGCGGAAGGGGCGGGGCTAAAGCCGGAAGGGGCGGGGCTAAAGGGGGGGGCTTGCCGGGGCTCTAGGGGCCGTAGGGGGGAGGCTAAAAGGGGAAATGGGCGAGGCAGAATCGTGTATGGGCAGGGCTAAATGGGGAAAGGCGGTGGCTGAAGGCGGAATGGGCGTGGGCTAAAGGGGGAATGGGCGGGGCCAAGGGCGGGGTGGGCGGGGCTAAAGCCGGAAGGGGCGGGGCTAAAGCCGGAAGGGGCGGGGCTAAAGCCGGAAGGGGCGGGGCTAAAGGGGGGGGTTGCCGGGGGCTCTAGGGGCCGTAGGGGGGGAGGCTAAAAGGGGAAGATGGGGCAAGGCAGAATCGTGTATGGGCAGGGCTAAAGGGGGAAAGGCCGTGGCTGAAGGCGGAATGGGCGTGGCTAAAGGGGGAATGGGCGGGGCCAAGGGCGGGGTGGGGCGGGGCCAAGGGCGGAGTGGGCGGGGCTAAAGCCGGAAGGGGCGGGGCTAAAGGGGGGGGCTTGCCGGGGCTCTAGGGGCCGTAGGGGGGAGGCTAAAAGGGGGAATGGGCGAGGCAGAATCGTGTATGGGCAGGGCTAAAGGGGGAAAGGCCGTGGCTGAAGGCGGAATGGGCGTGGCTAAAGGGGGGAATGGGCGGGGCCAAGGGCGGGGGTGGGCGGGGGCTAAGGGCGGAGTGGGCGGGGCTAAAGCCGGAGTGGGCGGGGCTAAAGCCGGAAGGGGCGGGGCTAAAGGGGGGGCTTGCGGGGCTCTAGGGGCCGTAGGGGGAGGCTAAAAGGGGAATGGGCGAGGCAGAATCGTGTATGGGCAGGGGCTAAAGGGGGAAAGGCCGTGGCTGAAGGCGGAATGGGCGTGGCTAAAGGGGGAATGGGCGGGGCCAAGGGCGGGGTGGGCGGGGCTAAAGCCGGAAGGGGCGGGGCTAAAGCCGGAAGGGGCGGGGCTAAAGCCGGAAGGGGCGGGGCTAAGGGGGGGGGCTTGCCGGGGCTCTAGGGGCCGTAGGGGGGAGGCTAAAAGGGGAATGGGCGAGGCAGAATCGTGTATGGGCAGGGCTAAAGGGGGAAAGGCCGTGGCTGAAGGCGGAATGGGCGTGGCTAAAGGGGGAATGGGCGGGGCCAAGGGGCGGGGTGGGCGGGGGGCTAAGGGCGGAGTGGGCGGGGGCTAAAGACGGAAGGGGGCGGGGGCTAAAGGGGGGGGCTTGCCGGGGCTCTACGGGCGTAGGGGGGAGGCTAAAAGGGGAATGGGCGAGGCAGAATCGTGTATGGGCAGGGCTAAAGGGGGAAAGGCCGTGGCTGAAGGCGGAATGGGCGTGGCCTAAAGGGGGAATGGGCGGGGCCAAGGGGCGGGGGTGGGCGGGGCTAAGGGCGGAGTGGGCGGGGCTAAAGGCGGAAGGGGCGGGGGCTAAAGCCGGAAGGGGCGGGGCTAAAGGGGGGGCTTGCCGGGGCTCGAGGGGCCGTAGGGGGGAGGCTAAAAGGGGAATGGGCGAGGCAGAATCGTGTATGGGCAGGGCTCAAGGGGGAAAGGCCGTGGCTGAAGGCGGAATGGGCGTGGCTAAAGGGGGAAGGGGCGGGGCCAAGGGCGGGGGTGGGGCGGGGCCAAGGGCGGGGTGGGCGGGGCTAAGGGCGGAGTGGGCGGGGCTAAAGCCGGAAGGGGCGGGGCTATAGCAGGAAGGGGCGGGGCTAAAGGGGGGCTTGCCGGGGCTCTAGGGGCCGTAGGGGGGAGGCTAAAAGGGGAATGGGCGAGGCAGAATCGTGTATGGGCAGGGCTAAAGGGGGAAAGGCCGTGGCTGAAGGCGGAATGGGCGTGGCTAAAGGGGGAATGGGCGGGGCCAAGGGCGGGGGTGGGCGGGGCTAAGGGGCGGAGTGGGCGGGGCTAAAGCCGGAAGGGGCGGGGCTAAAGGGGGGGGCTTGCCGGGGCTCTAGGGGCCGTAGGGGGGAGGCTAAAAGGGGAATGGGCGAGGCAGAATCGTGTATGGGCAGGGCTAAAGGGGGAAAGGCCGTGGCTGAAGGCGGAATGGGCGTGGCTAAAGGGGAATGGGCGGGGCCAAGGGCGGGGGTGGGCGGGGGCTAAGGGCGGAGGTGGGCGGGGCTAAAGCCGGAAGGGGCGGGGGCTAAAGGGGGGGGGCTTGCCGGGGGCTCTAGGGGCCGTAGGGGGGAGGCTAAAAGGGGAATGGGCGAGGCAGAATCGTGTATGGGCAGGGCTAAAGGGGGAAAGGCCGTGGCTGAAGGCGGAATGGGCGTGGCTAAAGGGAAAATGGGCGGGGCCAAGAACGGGGTGGGCGGGGGCTAAGGGCGGAGTGGGCGGGGCTAAAGCCGGAAGGGGCGGGGCTAAAGCCGGAAGGGGCGGGGCTAAAGGGGGGGGCTTGCCGGGGCTCTAGGGGCCGTAGGGGGGAGGCTAAAAGGGGAATGGGCGAGGCAGAATCGTGTATGGGCAGGGCTAAAGGGGGAAAGGCCGTGGCTGAAGGCGGAATGGGCGTGGCTAAAGGGGGAATGGGCGGGGCCAAGGGCGGGGTGGGCGGGGCTAAGGGCGGAGTGGGCGGGGCTAAAGCCGGAAGGGGCGGGGCGAAAGCCGGAAGGGGCGGGGCTAAAGGGGGGGGCTTGCCGGGGCTCTAGGGGCCGTAGGGGGGAGGCTAAAAGGGGAATGGGCGAGGCAGAATCATCTATGGGCAGGGCTAAAGGGGGAAAGGCCGTGGCTGAAGGCGGAATGGGCGTGGCTAAAGGGGGAATGGGCGGGGCCAAGGGCGGGGGTGGGCGGGGCTAAGGGCGGAGTGGGCGGGGCTAAAGCCGGAAGGGGCGGGGCTAAAGGGGGGGGCTTGCCGGGGCTCTAGGGGCCGTAGGGGGGAGGCTAAAAGGGGGAATGGGCGAGGCAGAATCGTGTATGGGCAGGGCTAAAGGGGGAAAGGCCGTGGCTGAAGGCGGAATGGGCGTGGCTAAAGGGGGAATGGGCGGGGCCAAGGGCGGGGTGGGCGGGGCTAAGGGCGGAGTGGGCGGGGGCTAAAGCCGGAAGGGGCGGGGCTAAAGGGGGGGGCTTGCCGGGGCTCTAGGGGCCGTAGGGGGGAGGCTAAAAGGGGAATGGGCGAGGCAGAATCGTGTATGGGCAGGGCTAAAGGGGGAAAGGCCGTGGCTGAAGGCGGAATGGGCGTGGCTAAAGGGGGGAATGGGCGGGGCCAAGGGCGGGGTGGGCGGGGCGAAGGGCGGAGTGGGCGGGGCTAAAGCCGGAGTGGGCGGGGCTAAAGCCGGAAGGGGCGGGGGCTAAAGGGGGGGGCTTGCCGGGGCTCTAGGGGCCGTAGGGGGGAGGCTAAAAGGGGAATGGGCGAGGCAGAATCGTGTATGGGGCAGGGCTAAAGGGGGAAAGGCCGTGGCTGAAGGCGGATATGGGCGTGGCTAAAGGGGGAATGGGCGGGGCCAAGGGCGGGGTGGGCGGGGCCAAGGGCGGGGCGGGCGGGGCTAAGGCGGGAGGTGGGCGGGGCTAAAGCCGGAGTGGGCGGGGCTAAAGCCGGAAGGGGCGGGGCTAAAAGCGGGGGGAAGCTTGCCGGGGCTCTCGGGGCCGTAGGGGGGAGGCTAAAAGGGGAATGGGCGAGGCAGAATGGTGTATGGGCAGGGCTAAAGGGGGAAAGGCCGTGGCTGAAGGCGGAATGGGCGTGCCTAAGGGGGAATGGGCGGGGCCAAGGGCGGGGGTGGGCGGGGCTAAGGGCGGAGTGGGCGGGGCTAAAGCCGGAAGGGGCGAGGCTAAAGCCGGAAGGGGCGGGGGCTAAAGGGGGGGGGCTTGCCGGGGCTCTAGGGGCCGTAGGGGGGAGGCTCAAAGGGGAATGGGCGAGGCAGAATCGTGTATGGGCAGGGCTAAAGGGGGAAAGGCCGTGGCTGAAGGCGGAATGGGCGTGGCTAAAGGGGGAATGGGCGGGGGGTGGGCGGGGCTAAGGGCGGAGTGGGCGGGGCTAAAGCCGGAAGGGGCGGGGCTAAAGTCGGAAGGGGCGGGGCTAAAGGGGGGGGGGGCTTGCCGGGGCTCTAGGGGCCGTAGGGGGGAGGCTAAAAGGGGAATGGGTGAGGCAGAATCGTGTATGGGCAGGGCTAAAGGGGGAAAGGCCGTGGCTGAAGGCGAATGGGCGTGGCTAAAGGGGGGAATGGGCGGGGCTAAGGGCGGGGTGGGCGGGGCTAAGGGCGGAGTGGGCGGGGCTAAAGCAGGAAGGGGCGGGGCTAAAGCCGGAAGGGGCGGGGGGCTAAGGGGGGGGGGGGCTTGCCGGGGCTCTAGGGGCCGTAGGGGAGAGGCTTAAAGGGGAATGGGCGAGGCAGAATCCTGTATGGGCAGGGCTAAAGGGGAAAGGCCGTGGCTGAAGGCGGAATGGGCGTGGCTAAAGGGGGAATGGGCGGGGCCAAGGGCGGGGTGGGCGGGGCTAAGGGCGGAGTGGGCGGGGCTAAAGCCGGAAGGGGCGGGGCTAAAGGGGGGGCTTGCCGGGGCTCTAGGGGCCGTAGGGGGAGGCTAAAAGGGGAATGGGCGAGGCAGAATCGTGTATGGGCAGGGCTAAAGGGGGAAAGGCCGTGGCTGAAGGCGGGATGGGCGTGGCTCAAGGGGGAATGGGCGGGGCCAAGGGCGGGGGTGGGCGGGGCTAAGGGCGGAGTGGGCGGGGGCTAAAGCCGGAGTGGGCGGGGCGAAAGCCGGAAGGGGCGGGGCTAAAGGGGGGGGGGCCTGCCGGGGCTCTAGGGGCCGTAGGGGGGAGGCTAAAAGGGGAATGGGCGAGGCAGAATCGTGTATGGGCAGGGCTAAAGAGGGAAAGGCCGTGGCTGAAGGCGGAATGGGCGTGGCTAAAGGGGGAATGGGCGGGGCCAAGGGCGGGGTGGGCGGGGCTAAAGCCGGAAGGGGCGGGGCTAAAGCCGGAAGGGGCGGGGCTAAAGGGGGGGGCTTGCCGGGGCTCTAGGGGCCGTAGGGGGGAGGCTAAAAGGGGAATGGGCGAGGCAGAATCGTGTATAGGCAGGGCTAAAGGGGGAAAGGCCGTGGCTGAAGGCGGAATGGGCGTGGCTAAAGGGAAAATGGGCGGGGCCAAGGGCGGGGTGGGCGGGGCTAAGGGCGGAGTGGGCGGGGCTAAAGCCGGAAGGGGCGGGGCTAAAGGGGGGGGCCTTGCCGGGGCTCTAGGGGCCGTAGGGGGGAGGCTAAAAGGGGAATGGGCGAGGCAGAATCGTGTATGGGCAGGGCTAAAGGGGGAAAGGCCGTGGCTGAAGGCGGAATGGGCGTGGCTAAAGGGGGAATGGGCGGGGCCAATGGCGGGGTGGGCGGGGCTAAGGGCGGAGTGGGCGGGGCTAAAGCCGGAAGGGGCGGGGCTAAAGGGGGAGGCTTGCCGGGGCTCTAGGGGCCGTAGGGGGGAGGCTAAAAGGGGAATGGGCAAGGCAGAATCGTGTATGGGCAGGGCTAAAGGGGGAAAGGCCGTGGCTGAAGGCGGAATGGGCGTGGCTAAAGGGGGAATGGGCGGGGCCAAGGGCGGGGTGGGCGGGGCTAAGGCCGGAAGGGGCGGGGCTAAAGCCGGAAGGGGCGGGGCTAAGGGGGGGGCTTGCCGGGGCTCTAGGGGCCGTAGGGGGGAGGCTAAAAGGGGAATGGGCGAGGCAGAATCGTGTATGGGCAGGGCTAAAGGGGGAAAGGCCGTGGCTGAAGGCGGAATGGGCGTGGCTAAAGGGGGGAATGGGCGGGGCCAAGGGCGGGGTGGGCGGGGCCAAGGGCGGGGTGGGCGGGACTAAGGGCGGAGTGGGCGGGGGCGAAAGCCGGAAGGAGGCGGGGCTAAAGGGGGGGGGCTTGCCGGGGCTCTAGGGGCCGTAGGGGGGAGGCTAAAAGGGGAATGGGCGAGGCAGAATCGTGTATGGGCAGGGCTAAAGGGGGAAAGGCCGTGGCTGAAGGCGGAATGGGCGTGGCTAAAGGGGGAATGGACGGGGCCAAGGGCGGGGTGGGCGGGGCTAAGGGCGTGTGGGCGGGGCTAAAGCCGGAAGGGGCGGGGCTAAAGGGGGGGGCTTGCCGGGGCTCTAGGGGCCGTAGGGGGGAGAGGCTAAAAGGGGAATGGGCGAGGCAGAATCGTGTATGGGCAGGGCTAAAGGGGGAAAGGCCGTGGCTGAAGGCGGAATGGGCGTGGCTAAAGGGGGAATGGGCGGGGCCAAGGGCGGGGTGGGCGGGGCTAAGGGCGGAGTGGGCGGGGCTAAAGCCGGAAGGGGCGGGGCTAAAGGGGGGGCTTGCCGGGGCTCTAGGGGCCGTAGGGGGGAGGCTAAAAGGGGAATGGGCGAGGCAGAATCGTGTATAGGCAGGGCTAAAGGGGGAAAGGCCGTGGCTGAAGGCGGAATGGGCGTGGCTAAAGGGAAAATGGGCGGGGCCAAGGGCGGGGTGGGCGGGGCTAAGGGCGGAGTGGGCGGGGCTAAAGCCGGAAGGGGCGGGGCTAAAGGGGGGGGGGCTTGCCGGGGCTCTAGGGGCCGTAGGGGGGAGGCTAAAAGGGGAATGGGGCGAGGCAGAAGTCGTGTATGGGCAGGGCTAAAGGGGGAAAGGCCGTGGCTGAAGGCGGAATGGGCGTGGCTAAAGGGGGAATGGGCGGGGCCAAGGGCGGGGTGGGCGGGGCTAAAGCCGGAAGGGGCGGGGCTAAAGCCGGAAGGGGCGGGGCTAAAGGGGGGGGGGCTTGCCGGGGCTCTAGGGGCCGTAGGGGGGAGGCTAAAAGGGGAATGGGCGAGGCAGAATCGTGTATGGGCAGGGCTAAAGGGGGAAAGGCCGTGGCTGAAGGCGGAATGGGCGTGGCTAAAGGGAAAATGGGCGGGGCCAAGGGCGGGGTGGGCGGGGCTAAGGGCGGGGTGGGCGGGGCTAAGGGCGGAGTGGGCGGGGCTAAAGCAGGAAGGGGCGGGGCTAAAGGGGGGGGCTTGCCGGGGCTCTAGGGGCCGTAGGGGGGAGGCTAAAAGGGGAATGGGCGAGGCAGAATCGTATATGGGCAGGGCTAAAGGGGGGAAAGGCCGTGGCTGAAGGCGGAATGGGCGTGGCTAAAGGGGGAATGGGCGGGGCCAAGGGCGGGGTGGGCGGGGCCAAGGGCGGAATGGGCGGGGCTAAAGGCGGAGTGGGCGGGGCTAAAGCCGGAAGGGGCGGGGCTAAAACCGGAAGGGGCGGGGCTAAAGGGGGGGCTTGCCGGGGCTCTAGGGGCCGTACGGGGGAGGCTAAAAGGGGAATGGGCGAGGCAGAATCGTGTATGGGCAGGGCTAAAGGGGGAAAGGCCGTGGCTGAAGGCGGAATGGGCGTGGCTAAAGGGGGAATGGGCGGGGCCAAGGGCGGGGTGGGCGGGGCTAAGGGCGGAGTGGGCGGGGCGAAAGCCGGAAGGGGCGGGGCGAAAGCCGGAAGGGGCGGGGCTAAAGGGGGGGGCTTGCCGGGGCTCTAGGGGCCGTAGGGGGGAGGCTAAAAGGGGAATGGGCGAGGCAGAATCGTGTATGGGCAGGGCTAAAGGGGGAAAGGCCGTGGCTGTAGGCGGAATGGGCGTGGCTAAAGGGAGAAAGGGCGGGGCCAAGGGCGGGGTGGGCGGGGCTAAGGGCGGAGTGGGCGGGGCTAAAGCCGGAGTGCGCGGGGCGAAAGCCGGAAGGGGCGGGGCTAAAGGGGGGGGGCTTGCCGGGGCTCTAGGGGCCGTAGGGGGAGGCTAAAAGGGGAATGGGCGAGGCAGAATCGTGTATGGGGCAGGGCTAAAGGGGGAAAGGCCGTGGCTGAAGGCGGAATGGGCGTGGCTAAAGGGGGGGAATGGGCGGGGCCAAGGGCGGGGTGGGCGGGGCTAAGGGCGGAGTGGGCGGGGCTAAAGCCGGAGTGGGCGGGGCTAAAGGGGGGGGGCTTGCCGGGGCTCTAGGGGCCGTAGGGGGGAGGCTAAAAGGGGAATGGGCGAGGCAGAATCGTGTATGGGCAGGGCTAAAGGGGGAAAGGCCGTGGCTGAAGGCGGAATGGGCGTGGCTAAAGGGGGAATGGGCGGGGCCAAGGGCGGGGTGGGCGGGGCTAAGGGCGGAGTGGGCGGGGCTAAGGGCGGAGTGGGCGGGGCTAAAGCCGGAAGGGGCGGGGCTAAAGGGGGGGGCCTTGCCGGGGCTCTAGGGGCCGTAGGGGGGAGGCTAAAAGGGGAATGGGCGAGGCAGAATCGTGTATGGGCAGGGCTAAAGGGGGAAAGGCCGTGGCTGAAGGCGGAATGGGCGTGGCTAAAGGGGGAATGGGCGGGGCCAAGGGCGGGGTGGGCGGGGCTAAGGGCGGAGAGGGCGGGGGCTAAAGCCGGAAGGGGCGGGGCTAAAGGGGGAGGCTTGCCGGGGCTCTAGGGGCCGTAGGGGGGAGGCTAAAAGGGGAATGGGCGAGGCAGAATCGTGTATGGCAGGGCTAAAGGGGGAAAGGCCGTGGCTGAAGGCGGAATGGGCGTGGCTAAAGGGGGAATGGGCGGGGCCAAGGGCGGGGTGGCGGGGCCAAGGGCGGGGTGGGCGGACTAAGGGCGGAGTGGGCGGGGCGAAAGCCGGAAGGGGCGGGGCTAAAGGGGGGGGGCTTGCCGGGGCTCTAGGGGCCGTAGGGGGGAGGCTAAAAGGGGAATGGGCGAGGCAGAATCGTGTATGGGCAGGGCTAAAGGGGGAAAGGCCGTGGCTGAAGGCGGAATGGGCGTGGCTAAAGGGGGAATGGACGGGGCCAAGGGCGGGGTGGGCGGGGCTAAGGGCGGTGTGGGCGGGGCTAAAGCCGGAAGGGGCGGGGCTAAAGGGGGGGGCTTGCCGGGGCTCTAGGGGCCGTAGGGGGGAGGCTAAAAGGGGAATGGGCGAGGCAGAATCGTGTATGGGCAGGGCTAAAGGGGGAAAGGCCGTGGCTGAAGGCGGAATGGGCGTGGCTAAAGGGGGGAATGGGCGGGGCCAAGGGGCGGGGTGGGCGGGGCTAAGGGCGGAGTGGGCGGGGCTAAAGCCGGAAGGGGCGGGGCTAAAGGGGGGGCTTGCCGGGGCTCTAGGGGGCCGTAGGGGGGAGGCTAAAAGGGGAATGGGCGAGGCAGAATCGTGTATAGGCAGGGCTAAAGGGGGAAAGGCCGTGGCTGAAGGCGGAATGGGTCGTGGCTAATGGGAAAATGGGCGGGGCCAAGGGCGGGGTGGGCGGGGGCTAAGGGCGGAGTGGGCGGGGGTCTAAAGCCGGAAGGGGCGGGGGCTAAAGGGGGGGGCTTGCCGGGGCTCTAGGGGCCGTAGGGGGGAGGCTAAAAGGGGACATGGGCGAGGCAGAATCGTGTATGGGCAGGGCCTAAAGGGGGAAAGGCCGTGGCTGAAGGCGGAATGGGCGTGGCTAAAGGGGGAATGGGCGGGGGCCAAGGGCGGGGTGGGCGGGGCTAAAGCCGGAAGGGGCGGGGCTAAAGCCGGAAGGGGCGGGGGCTAAAGGGGGGGGGCTTGCCGGGGGCTCTAGGGGCCGTAGGGGGGAGGCTAAAAGGGGAATGGGCGAGGCAGAATCGTGTATGGGCAGGGCTAAAGGGGGAAAGGCCGTGGCTGAAGGCGGAATGGGCGTGGGCTAAAGGGAAAATGGGCGGGGCCAAGGGCGGGGTGGGCGGGGCTAAGGGCGGGGGTGGGCGGGGCTAAGGGCGGAGTGGCGGGGCTAAAGCAGGAAGGGGGCGGGGCTAAAGGGGGGGGCTTGCCGGGGCTCTAGGGGCCGTAGGGGGGGAGGCTAAAAGGGGAATGGGCGAGGCAGAATCGTATATGGGCAGGGCTAAAGGGGGAAAGGCCGTGGCTGAAGGCGGAATGGGCGTGGCTAAAGGGGGAATGGGCGGGGCCAAGGGCGGGGTGGGCGGGGCCAAGGGCGGAATGGGCGGGGCTAAAGGCGGAGTGGGCGGGGCTAAAGCCGGAAGGGGCGGGGCTAAAACCGGAAGGGGCGGGGCTAAAGGGGGGGCTTGCCGGGGCTCTAGGGGCCGTACGGGGGAGGCTAAAAGGGGAATGGGCGAGGTAGAATCGTGTATGGGCAGGGCTAAAGGGGGAAAG
Organism: Corvus hawaiiensis; assembly: GCF_020740725.1. Classification (NCBI taxonomy): domain Eukaryota; kingdom Metazoa; phylum Chordata; class Aves; order Passeriformes; family Corvidae; genus Corvus; species Corvus hawaiiensis. Next base: position 1,411 of record NW_025963342.1, on the reverse strand, counting down.
GCCGTGGCTGAAGGCGGAATGGGCGTGGCTAAAGGGGGGAATGGGCGGGGGCCAAGGGCGGGGTGGGCGGGGCTAAGGGCGGAGTGGGCGGGGCGAAAGCCGGAAGGGGCGGGGCGAAAGCCGGAAGGGGCGGGGCTAAAGGGGGGGGCTTGCCGGGGCTCTAGGGGCCGTAGGGGGGAGGCTAAAAGGGGAATGGGCGAGGCAGAATCGTGTATGGGCAGGGCTAAAGGGGGAAAGGCCGTGGCTGTAGGCGGAGATGGGCGTGGCTAAAGGGAGAATGGGCGGGGCCAAGGGCGGGGTGGGCGGGGCTAAGGGCGGAGTGGGCGGGGCTAAAGCCGGAGTGCGCGGGGCGAAAGCCGGAAGGGGCGGGGCTAAAGGGGGGGGGCTTGCCGGGGCTCTAGGGGCCGTAGGGGGGAGGCTAAAAGGGGAATGGGCGAGGCAGAATCGTGTATGGGCAGGGCTAAAGGGGGAAAGGCCGTGGCTGAAGGCGGAATGGGCGTGGCTAAAGGGGGAATGGGCGGGGGCCAAGGGCGGGGTGGGCGGGGCTAAGGGCGGAGTGGGCGGGGCTAAAGCCGGAGTGGGCGGGGCTAAAGGGGGGGGGGCTTGCCGGGGCTCTAGGGGCCGTAGGGGGGAGGCTAAAAGGGGATATGGGCGAGGCAGAATCGTGTATGGGCAGGGGCTAAAGGGGGGAAAGGCCGTGGCTGAAGGCGGAATGGGCGTGGCTAAAGGGGGAATGGGCGGGGCCAAGGGCGGGGTGGGCGGGGCTAAGGGCGGAGTGGGCGGGGCTAAGGGCGGAGTGGGCGGGGCTAAAGCCGGAAGGGGCGGGGCTAAAGGGGGGGGCCTTGCCGGGGCTCTAGGGGCCGTAGGGGGGGAGGCTAAAAGGGGAATGGGCGAGGCAGAATCGTGTATGGGCAGGGCTAAAGGGGGAAAGGCCGTGGCTGAAGGCGGAATGGGCGTGGCTAAAGGGGGAATGGGCGGGGCCAAGGGCGGGGTGGGCGGGGCTAAGGGCGGAGAGGGCGGGGCTAAAGCCGGAAGGGGCGGGGCTAAAGGGGGGAGGCTTGCCGGGGCTCTAGGGGCCGTAGGGGGGGAGGCTAAAGGGGAATGGGCGAGGCAGAATCGTGTATGGGCAGGGCTAAAGGGGGAAAGGCCGTGGCTGAAGGCGGAATGGGCGTGGCTAAAGGGGGAATGGGCGGGGCCAAGGGCGGGGTGGGCGGGGCTAAGGGCGGAGTGGGCGGGGCTAAAGCCGGAGTGGGCGGGGCGAAAGCCGGAAGGGGCGGGGCTAAAGGGGGGGGCTTGCCGGGGCTCTAGGGGCCGTAGGGGGGAGGCTAAAAGGGGAATGGGCAAGGCAGAATCGTGTATGGGCAGGGCTAAAGGGGGAAAGGCCGTGGCTGAAGGCGGAATGGGCGTGGCT
>NW_025963341.1:0-41606 GCF_020740725.1 Corvus hawaiiensis | reverse complement strand
GTTCTCCGTGACTGGCCCCCCCATGTCGTCCGAGAAGCTGTACAGCGCCCACAGCACCGTGGCCGCCCCGTAGGCCACGACCCCCAGCCCCGCGTAGACCCCCAGCCCCCAGCGCAGCCCCTCGGGGTCCCGCATCCACCCGCACCAGCCCCAGCCCAGCAGGCACCCCCCGACCAGCAGCACCCCCAGCACGAAGGACACACAGTAGATGCCCAGACACCAGCGCAAGGCCGCGGGGCCCGAGGCCGCGCCCAGCTCGGCCGACAGCCCGAGGAGGAGGAGGGCGAGGAAGGCTTCGGCCACCTTGAGCAGCCCCGAGGGGGTGGCCAGGTACGGGGCGGCCTCGCCGGGTCGCGCCCGGTCGCGGGTCACCTCGGCGGCGTAGGCCAGCGTGGCGATGGCCGAGGCGGCCGTGGCAGCGGCGCGGAGGGCGCGGGGGCGGCCCTGGCCGCCCTCGTGGCCCCGGAGGTGGCCCAGCGGCCACAGGACGGTGGCGGTGGCGCAAGCCATGGCGGCGGCGGTGGCCAGGGCCAGCGGAAGGTCGCGGCGGGGTGGCGGACGGCGGAAGGCGTCGTTGAGGAGGAGGAGGAGGGTGAAGACGAAGGACAAGGCCCAGGCGGACAAGCAGCCGTCGCCCTCGCCCGGGTTCCAATAGCCAGGGGCTGCTGCCAGCGCCAGGGCCAGGAGGGCACTGAGGGCCTGGACGCAGCGGAGAGGGGACGGGGGGCGGCACGGAGGGGGCATCCTGGGGGCTGCGGAGAGATGGGGGGGTCAGGGGTGTTGGGAGGTGTGGGGGGCTGGGGGATCTGGAGGTATTGAGGAGTATTGGGGTGCTGGGGGTACGAGGGGATATTGGGGGTTATTGGGGCTGGGGGTACGAGGGGATATTGGGGGTTATTGGGGATGGGGGTATCAGGGATATTGGGGGGTTTTTGGGGCTGGGGGGTGTCAGGGGTAACGGGGGTATTGAGGGGCTGGGGGTACGAGGGATACTGGGGGTTATTGGGGCTGGGGGTATCAGGGATATTGGGGGTTATTGGGGCTGGGTGGGTACCAGGGGATATTGGGGGTTTTTGGGGGCTGGGGGGTACCAGGGATACTGAGGGTTATTGGGGCTGGGGGGTGTCAGGGTAACGGGGGTATTGAGGGGCTGGGGGTACCAGGGATATTGGGGGTTTTTGGGGCTGGGGGGGTGTCAGGGTAACGGGGGTATTGAGGGGCTGGGGATACCAGGGGATACTGGGGGTTATTGGGGCTGGGGGTACCAGGGATATTGGGGGTTATTGGGGCTGGGGGGTGTCAGGGTAACGGGGATATTGAGGGGGCTGGGGGCCCGCACATGGCAGAGAGGGAAGAGGGGCATCCCAGGGGCTGTGCAGAGATGAGGGGCTCCGCGGGGTTATTGGGGTTACTGGGGTTACTGGGGGGGTATCAGGGGGCTGGGGGGAGGGGGGGGGGATTGGGGTGCTGAGCAGCATTGGGGCATCAGGGAGCCGTGGGGCTCTTGAGGTGCTGGGGGATATTGGGGAGATGGGGGTTTCTGGAGGGATCTGGGGGGGATTTGGGGGGATCTGGCGGTACTGGGGGGGCTGAGGCCCTGGGTGCAGCACAGGGGGGGGGATGAGGGGGCCAGCACGGAGCGGGTTATCCCGGGATATTGGGGGGCAAGAGAACGGTATTGGGAGGCTGGGAAGGATCGGGGAGCATCAGCAGGATTTGGGCTGAGAGCTGTGGGGGGCTGGAAGGAGTGAGGGCAGCCGGGGGCTCTGGGGGATTCCCGGCGTTCGGGAGATCCCAGGAATCCTGGGGCTCACGCCGGGGGTCGGGGGGGGGGTCCCGTGCCCGCGGGGGGCGGGGGGGCGGTCACGGCTGTGCCCAAATAAGGCCCGGGAGAATCTCCTTCCTTCCCCCCCCCCCCTCCCCGTCTCATCCTGGGGTCGCCCCGCCCCAGCCGGGCGCTGGCTGCATCCTGTGGGTGACTGGGGGGGGGGTCCCAAGCGTCCGGGGGAGACCCCGGGGAGGGGGCTGGGCTGGGGCAGTCCCCCCCACTGTGCCACCTCCCCTGCCCCCCAAGACCCCCGGGTGGGTCTCGGCACTCACCCGAGTGGGCTCGGGTGTTTGCGAACGAGCTTGGGGGGGTTCGGTTCGGGTCCTTACGGACGGGGCGGTTCCGGTTCGGGTCGCTCCGGGCGGGTTCGGTCCTTATGGACGGGGCGGTTCCGGTTCGGGTCGCTCCGGGTCCTTACGGACGGGGCGGTCCCGGTTCGGGGTCGCTCCGGGCGGTTTCGGTCCTTACGGACGGGGCGGTCCCGGTTCGGGTCGCTCCGGGTCCTTACGGACGGGGCGGTTCCGGTTCGGGTCGCTCCGGGTCCTTACGGACGGGACGGTCCCGTTCGGGTTTGTCGGGAGCGGTTGGGCTCCTCGCGGTTCGGGTCACCTCGGGCGGGTTCGGGTCTCTCCGGCCAGGTTCGGATCCCTTCGCACGGAACGGTCCCGTTTCGGGTGCTTCGGGTCTCTCCGGAGAGGTTCGGCTCCTCACGGTTCGGGTCTCTCCGGAGCTAGGTCCCGGTTCGGGCTCCCCTCAGACACGTTCGGATCCCACCGGGCGCGTTCGGGTCTCCCCGGCACCGGCAGGTTCGTGTGTTTCCGCTCAGGTTCGGGTCTCTCCGCCGAGCCGGTCCCAGTCGTGTCGCCCCGGGCGGTGCCCACCGGGGCGTGGCCGGGAGGCTGTGACGTCAGGGGGGTCCCGGGCAGTGACGTCAGGGGGTCCCGGGCAGTGACATCAGGGCACCGCCACGACCGGGGGGGCTCGGGGGGTCCCTGGGGTGTGCCCGGAGCGGGGGGGAGGGGGGGCACTCACGTGTGTCCCCAGCCCGCGGGTGGGGTGACACGGGGGACAAAGGGCGGCGCCCCCACCCCCTCCCCCCCACTTCCCCCCTCCCTCCGAGGCGCGTTTTGGGTCGTTTTGGGCTGTTTTGGGAAGTTTGGCCGTTGCCGGAGGCAACGAGTGGTCAACACAGCACCTCTGCACCGCCTGACCTTTTGGCAAAGTACTGTGGGACTCTGCTGTCCACAAAGCTGAGGTTCAGCCCCCTATACCTTGCTAGTGTGGAGCATTCCCATGACGTGTCCCGGCCCGGGGCCCCCCCCAAATCCAGCCGGGGGGTGGGGAGGGGTCCCTCGCGGCTCAGCACCTGTGGGAGGAGAGGAATAAGGGGGGGGGACCCAGGTGTCCAGGACCCCCACCCATTGCTCTGGGATCCCCAGCCGTGGTCCAGGACCACCCACCCATGGGACTGGGAGCTCCATCCATGGCTCCAGGACCCCCACCCATTGCTCCGGGACCCCCCACCCATTGCTCTGGGATCCCCAGCCATGGTCCCAGGACCACCCACCCATGGACCGGGAGCTCCATCCATGCCTCCGGGACCCCCACCCTTGGGTCTGGGACCCCCACCCACGTGCCAGGACCGCACCCCTGTGCCCCCACCTCTCGCAGGACCCTCTCCCGCAGCTCGCCGGGGCTCAGGGGTCTCTCCTCCTCCTCCTCCTCCCCGGCCGCGGGGTCCTCCCTGAGGGGATGCGGGGGACACCCATAGGTGCTGTGACAAGGGGGGAACCCCCCCCTCACTGCCAGGGGGGTCCCGGGGGGCTCACCTGGGGCTGGGGGGTCGCGGGAGGGGGGGGGTCGACCCCACATGGCCTCGTTCCCTGCCAGGACCTGGAGGCAGAGTGGAACAGTGGGGGGGGCGGGGGAGCCCCAAACCTCCCAAAAACCCCCCAGTTCCACCCCAAAACCCCCCCCAGTCACACCCCCCAAGCCTCCAGTTCCCTCCCCTCCCCCAACACCCCAGTTCCCCCCACAGAGGCACCAATTTCTCCCCCCAGGACCCCCCAATTTTCCCCCAATGAACCCCCAAATTCCCCTCCCCCAAAACCGCTCCCCCCAGAACCTCCCTGACCTCACCTCCCCGAGCCCCCCAGTTGCCCCCAGTTGCTCCCAGTTGCTCCAGTGCCCCCCCAGCCCCTCGCCAGTACCTGGGGGTCCCCCCCCGCAGCAGCAGTCGGGTCACCCCAACTTCCAGGCGCCAGAGCTGCTCCCACAGGGGGTCGGAATTCCCGGGGGGGTCCCAAGGGGGGTCCCAAGGGGGGTCCTGGGTGGGGTCGGGGTCCCCCTGCCCCTCCTCCAGCTGGGCCAGCAGCGCCGCCAGCCCTGGGTGGGTGGGGGAACACCCCCAAAATCAGGGGGTCCCCCCAAACCTGGGGGTCCCCCCGGACTCTTGCCCCCCCCCCAAGCCCCCCAGTTACACCCCAAAAACCCAAATCACCCCCCCGAACCCCAAATAAACCCCCCAAACACCCCTGCGAGACTCCAAATCGGTCCCCCAGACCCCAAATCGGCCCCCCCAGACCCAAATTAACCCCTTCAACACCCTCCAATCACCCTCTCCAAACCTCTGTGTCCCCTCCAAACCCCCGGGACCGCCCCCCTCCCCAAATTTGGGGTCCCCCCAATACCTGCCCGCAGCTCCTCCAGCTGCTCCCTCCCCTGCCGCTCCTGCTCCCGCAGCTCCTGGATCTCAATTTCGGGGTCCCCGGGGGTCCCCCCGGCTCCTCGGGGGTCTCTGCCGCTGCCACCGCTGCCCGAAGCTGGGGAGGGGGTTGGGGGGGGAATTTTTGGGTTTTTTTTGGGGGGGCTGGAGGGGTTTTGGGGAGCTCTAAGGGGGATTTGGGTACCTCAGAAGAGGAACTGGGGAGATTGGAAGGTCTGGGGGGGTTATTGGTGGTTTGGGGGGGGGAAATTAGGGGGATATTTGGGTTCCAGGGGGAGTTTGGGGTGCTCTGGGGGGTTTTGGGGTGTTAGGAGGGGTTTTTTGGGGGGTCCCACCTGCTCCACGTGCTGCTGCAGCTCCTGAAGCTCCCCGGTGCTGCTCCGTCAGCAGCAAGAACTGGGAAAAGGTCTGTGCCCCCCCTGTACCCCAAAAATCAAACTCAGGACCCCCCCCCGAACCCTAAAATCCACCCTGAGAACACCCTGCACCCCAAAAACCAACATGGGACCCCCTCTGAGACCCCCCCTGCACCCCAAACCCACCCTAGGACCGCCCCAAACAGCGCTGGGACCCCCCCTCAAAGCCACCCCAGGACCCCCCAAAACCCCTCTGGTCCCTCCCCCCCCTCCCCAGAACTCCCAAAACCACCCTGGGACCCCCCCAACCCCCTTGGGACCCCCTCCAAACTGCCTTGGGACCCCCCCAGCACCCCCAAACCTGTCCTAAGCCCCTCCAAACCCATCGGAGCCCCCCAAACCCCCCCGTCCCTCCTCACCCTCCATCCAGGCCTCCTCCTCCTCCTCCTCCTCCTCCTCCTCCCCGGGGGGCTCCAGCCCCTCCCCCAGCCCCTCAGGGGGGTCCCCGGGGGCTTCTGGGGGGGCTCGGTGCATCGGGCGGGGGCCGTGCTGGGGGGACACCCATGAGCCAGCTTTGGGGGGGCACCCAGGGACCCCAAAACCCCCTTCAAGGGCACCCAGGGACCCCCCAAACCACCCCCCCCCAAGGGACCCAGGGTCTGGAGGGGACACCCAGGGACCCCCAAACCGCCCCCAAAGGTACCCAGGGACCCCCAAACCCCCCCCCCCAAGGGACCCAGGGGTCTGGAGGGGGACACCCAGGGACCCCCAACCCCCCCCAAGGGCACCCAGGGATCCCCAAAACTCCTCCCCCAAAGGGACCCAGGGGTCTGGAGGGGACACCCAGGGACCCCCAAACCCCTCCCAAGGGCACCCAGGGACCCCCAAACCCCCCCAAGGGCACCCAGGGGCCCCCCAAATCCCCCCCAAGGGACCCAGGGGTCTGGAGGGGGCACCCAGGGACCCCCAAAACTCCCCCTAAGGGCACCCAGGGGTCTGGAGGGGACACCCAGGGACCCCCAAACCCCCCCCAAGGGCACCCAGGGACCCCCAAAACTCCCCCTAAGGGCACCCAGGGGTCTGGAGGGGACACCCAGGGACCCCCAAGCCCCCCCAAGGGGACCCAGGGACCCCCAAACCCTCCAAAGGGCACCCAGGGACCCCCAAACCCCCCCCCCCAAAGGGACCCAGGGGTCTGGAGGGGACACCCAGGGACCCCCAAACGCCCAACCAAGGGACCCAGGGGTCTGGGGGGGGACACCCAGGGACCCCCAAAACCCCCCCAAGGGCACCCAGGGATCCCCAAAACTCCCCCCCAAAAGGGACCCAGGGGTCTGGAGGGGACACCCAGGGACCCCCGAACCCCTCCCAAGGGCACCCAGGGACCCCCAACCCCCCCCCCAAGGGACCCAGGGGTCTGGAGGGGGCACCCAGGGACCCCCGAACCGCCCCCAAAGGTACCCAGGGACCCCCAAACCCCCCCCAAGGGACCCAGGGGTCTGGAGGGGGCACCCAGGGACCCCCAACCCCCCCCCCCAAGGGCACCCAGGGACCCCCAAAGCTCCCCCTAAGGGCACCCAGGGGTCTGGAGGAGACACCCAGGGACCCCCCAAACGCCCAACCAAGGGACCCAGGGACCCCCAAAACTCCCCCTAAGGGCACCCAGGGGTCTGGGGGGACACCCAGGGACCCCCAAACGCCCAACCAAGGGACCCAGGGACCCCCAAAACTCCCCCCCAAAAGGGACCCAGGGGTCTGGAGGGGACACCCAGGGACCCCCAAACTTCCCCCCCAAGGGACCCAGGGACCCCCAAACCCCCCCCAAGGGACCCAGGGGTCTGGAGGGGACACCCAGGGACCCCCAACCCCCACCCAGGCACCCCAGGGGGTCTCGGATGCCCCCCAGGTGCCCCCCCAAGGGTACCCAGGCGCGGCCGGGGTCTCTCCTTGGCGGCCATGAAGCTCCGGAGGCGCCGCTCCCGCTCCCGGCGCCGGCGCCGCTCCCGCTCGGCCTCGTCCTGCGCCCACCGGGACCCCCGGGACCCCCGCGGTGCCCTGGGGGGGACACGGGGTGGGGGGCGTGGGTGAGGGGCACCCACGGATTTGGGGGGGGGGGGAACCAAAGGTTTTGGGGAGCTCAGGGGGTTTTGGGGGTGTTGAAGGGGGGGTCGGGGGGTATTGAGGGGTTTTTGGGGGGATTTGGGGGTTTTTGGGGGGGTCCCCACTGGTCACTCTGGGCCGTCGCCGCTCGCTCCAGCTCGGCCTCGATCTCCCGCTGGGTCTCCTCCAGCTCCTGCAGCCAATCAGAGCCCTCTGTCAGTCTGGGATCCACTCCCCAGCCAATCAGAGCCCTCCGTCACCTCTAGGATCCAGCCACCAGCCAATCAGAGCCCTCCGTCACCTCTGGGATCTACCCGCCAGCCAATCAGAGCCCTCCGTCACCTCTGGGATCCACCCCCCAGCCAATCAGAGCCACCCATCACCCAGGGATCCACCCCCCAACCAATCAGAGTCCTCCGTCACCCCGGAATCCCCCCCCAGGCCAATCAGTGCCCTCCATCACCTCTGGGATCCACTCCCCAGCCAATCAGAGCCCTCCATCGCCCCAGGATCCACCCCCCCAGCCAATCAGAGCCCTCCGTCACCCTGGGATCCACCTTCCAGCCAATCAGAGCCCTCCATCACCCCAGGATCCACCCCCCAGCCAATCAGAGCCCTCCATCACCCCAGGATCCACCCCCCAGCCAATCAGAGCCCTCCATCACCCTGGGATCCCCCTGTTGGCCCCCCAATCAGAGCCTCCCATCCTGATGATGTCACCAGGGGGAATCCCCCTCCCGGCCAATCAGATCACTCCCTCCCACCTGCTGGGCTCTGGGGGTCTCCCCTGGATTTGAGGGGGTCTCCCCTGGATTTTGGGGGGGTCTGTCCTGGATTTTGGGGGGGTCTGCTCTGGATTTGGGGGGGGTCTCCCCTGGGTTTTTGGGGGGGGTCTCCCCTGGGTTTTTGGGGGGGTCTCTCACCTGCAGCCGCCGCCTCAGGAGCCGCCGCAGCCGCTGCCGCTCCCCCCCGCAGCCCCTCCAGCTCCCGGCGCAGGCGGGGCAGGGCCCCCAGGGACCCCCCCAGCGCCGCCCCCGCCTGCGGGACCCCCCCCAAACGGGTCAGGGACCCCCAGGGACCCCCCCAAAATGGGGCACGGCCCCCAGGGACCCCCCCCCAAACGGGTCAGGGACCCCCAGGGACCCCCCCAGCGCCACCCCTGCCTGCGGGACCCCCCCCCAAACGGGTCAGGGACCCCCAGGGACCCCCCCAAAATGGGTCAGGGACCCCCAGGGACCCCCCCAGCGCCGCTCCCACCTGCAGGACCCCCCGAAAACCGGTCAGGGACCCCCCCAAAACGGGTCAGGGACCGCCAGGGACCCCCCCAAAATGGGGCAGGGCCCCCAGGGACCCCCCCCCAGCGCCGCTCCCACCTGCAGGACCCCCCCAAAACGGGTCAGGGACCGCCAGGGACCCCCCCAAAATGGGTTAGGGACCCCCCAGGGACCCCCCCAGTGCCACCCCCGCCTGCAGGACTCCCCCAGAATGGGTCAGGGACCCCCCCCAGCAGCGCCCCCGCCTGCAGGACCCCCCCCAAAAACGGGTCAGGGACCCCCCTCCAGTCAGGGCAATGCCAGCTGAGGGACCCCCGTGGGTCTGGCACCCCCTGGGACCCCCCAAAGGGACCCTCCCATGGGTCAGGGACCCCCCAAAGGGACCCCCACTCATGGCCCCCGACCCCCACCCCTGGACCCCCAGACAGAGACCCCTGCAGAGACCTCAGACCCCCACCCATGGTCCTGACATGGGTCTGGGACCCCCACCCATAGCCCTGAGACCCCACCCATGGGTCTGGGACCCCCACCCATGGGTCTGGGACCCCCAGCCATAGCCCTGAGACCCTCACCCATGGGTCTGGGACCCCCAGCCATAGCCCTGAGACCCTCACCCGTGGGGCTGGGACCCCCGCCCATGGGTCTGGGACCCTCACCCATGGGTCTGGACCCCCACCCATAGCCCTGAGACCCTCACCCATGGGTCTGGACCCCCACCCAGGTGTCTGGGACCCCCACCCACGGCCCCAGGACCCCCACCCACATCCCGGGGGGGGGGGCGTATCTCACCCGCTGCACTTGATCCTCCAGCACCTCCACCCTGCGCTGGGCCCTGTCCATCTGCGGGGGGGGGGACACTGGGACCCTCATCTATGGGTCCGGGACCCCCACCCAGCCACCCCAACCCCACCCATGGGTGCGGGACTGTCCCCATGCTGCCCCACTGTCCCCTCCTGGCAGCGCGGCTCCTCCCGGGGCTGGCACCGGTTTGTTGGTGGCAACAGAGGGGGGCAACCCACTCCCCTCCCCCTTCCCCTCCCCCCACCCCTCCCAGATGCCCCAAAGCCCCCCCGAATCCCCCCCCAAGGCCCCCCCAAATACCCCCAGCCCACCGAGTCCCTCTCCAAGGCTCCCCCTAGGCCCCCCCCATCCCCACACCCCCCCCAATTTCCCCCCCAGGACCCCCAAATTGCCCATCCCGGCCCCGACCGCGGTCACGTGACCGCCACCGCCGTTGCCATGGAGCGGTCGCCAAGGGGCGGGGCCTCGCCGAACCACGTGACGCTGGAAACCCGCGCAAAATCAATCACGTGACCCACTCCCCCATCTCCGCCCGGAATCAACCAATCAGAGCGCGGGTGGGGCGCGGGCTTGTAGCCAATCACAAGCAGGGCGCGGTCGCAGCCTCAACAACCAATCAGAGGCCGCGCTTTTACACACAAACCACGCCCCTTCACTTCCCGACCAATGAAAGCCCACGGTGGGCGCGGGGGAGGCGGGGCAATAAAGCAACGAGCCAATCAGAAGCCAGCAAAGTTTTCAACCAATCAGCCGCCACCCCAAAATCCACACCCAATAGGATGCGGGGTGTCGGGCTCTCAGCCAATCAGCAGCCAGGATTTGGGGGGGAGGGGGCCATTCAGCGCGTGGGCGGGGTGGGCGTGGTCAGGGGTGGGTGTGGCCGCTTTGTGGGCGTGGCCGGAGGGTGGGTGCGGTCATTTTGGGGCGTGGCCGGGACCGCGGAGGCCACGCCCACTCCCTAACGGAGCGAGCGGAGCTGCCGGACCCGCGAGAGACCCCCAAAAACAGGGTGGGGGGGTGGGGGGGGAACTGGGGGGGTCCTGGGGGGGCTCTGGGGGGTTCCGGGGAAACTGAGGGGGGCTCTGGGGGGATTCAGGGGGATCTGGGGGGGGCTCTGGGGGGTTTATGGGGGGTTCAGGGGGAACTGGGGGGTCCTGGGGGGCTCTGAGGGGGTTCGGGGGGAACTGGGGGGGGCTCTAGGGGGGTTCAGGAAGATCTGTGGGGGGCTCTGGGGGGTTTATGGGGGATTCAGGGGGAACTGGGGGGGGTTCAGGGGGATCTGGGGGGCTCTGGGGGAGTCCAGGGGGATCTGGGGGGTGCTCTGGGGGGGTTCAGGGGGATCTGGGGGGGTTTAGGGGGATCTATGGGGGGCTCAGAGGGCTCTGAGGGGGTTCAGGGGATCTGGGGGGGTCCTGGGGGGCTCTGAGGGGGTTCAGGGGGATCTGTGGGGGGGGTCCTGGAGGGCTCTGGGGGGGTTCAGGGGGATCTGTGGGGGGTTCAGGGGGATTTGTGGGGGTCTCGGGGGGCTCTGGGAGTGTTCAGGGGGACCTGAGGGGGCTCGGGGGGGGATCTGGGGGGGTTCAGGGGGATCTGTGGGGGTCTCAGGGGATTCTGGGGGGGTTCAGGGGGATCTGTGGGGGGCTCTGTGGGGGCTTTGGGGGGGATCTGTGGGGGGCTCTGGGGGGGATCTGTGGGGGGCTCTGGGGGTCTCTGGGGGTCTCAGGGGGATCTGTGGGGATCTGGGGGGGTCTCTGGGGGTGTTTGGGGGCTGCGGGGCCGTGGCGGCTGTGAGGGCTGGGGAGAGGCTCTGGGGGGTTTCTGGGGGGCTCTGGGGGGGTTCAGGGGGGTCTCTGGGGGTGTTTGGGGGCTGCGGGGCCATGGCGGCTGGGAGGGCTGGGAAGGGGCTCTGGGGGATTTCTGGGGGGCTCTGGGGGGGCTTGAAGGGGGCTCTGGGGTCCCGCTGAGCCCCCCCGAACCCCCCCAGCAGCACCATGAATTTCCTCCCGGCCGCCGTGGCCGCCCTGCACCTCCTGGTCCTGCTGCTCCTCTTCGTCGCCACCCTGGATAAGGTGGGACCCTCCCCCCCTTCCCCCCCCAGGACCCACGGCGGGACCCCCGCCCCAAACTGCGACCCACGGGAGGGACCTGGGTGTCAGGAGAGGGTCCCAGGGGGTGTTTTGGGGGGTCCCAGGGAGGGTTTGGGGGTCCCTGGGGTGTTAAGGGGGGGTCCCAGGGGTGTTTTGGGGGGGGGTCTCAGCATACTGGGGGTGTCCCAGGGGGTGTTTGGGGGTCCCAGGGAGTGTTCAGGGGGGGTCCCAGGGGTGTTTTGGGGGGCTCTCAGGATACTGGGGGTGTCCCGGGGGTGTTTGGGGGGGTCCCAGAGGGTGTTTGGGGGGGTCCCTGGGGTGTTAAGGGAGGGTCCTAGGGGGTGTTTGGGGGTCCCTGGGGTGTTCACGGGGGGGTCCCAGGGGTGTTTGGGGGGGTCTCAGCCTACTGAGAGTGTCTCGGGGGTGTTTGGGGAGTCCCTGGGGTGTTCAGGGGGTGTCCCGGGGGTGTTTGGGGGGTCCCAGAGGGTGTTCGGGGGGGTCCCAGAGGGTGTTAAGGGAGGGTCCTAGGGGGTGTTTTGGGAGGGTCTCAGGATACTGGGGGTGTCCCAGGGGGTGTTTGGGGGTCCCAGGGAGTGTTTGGGGGTCCCTGGGGTGTTAAGGGGGGGTCCCAGGGGTGTTTGGGAGGGTCTCAGGATACTGAGGGTGTCTCGGGGGTGTTTGGGGAGTCCCTGGGGTGTTCAGGGGGGGGTCCCAGGGGTATTTGGGGAGCTCTCAGCATACTGGGGGTGTCTCAGGGGCTGTTTTGGGGGTCCCGGGGGTGTTTTGGGGGTCTCGGGGATGTTCGGGGGGGGGGTCCCAGCCCCCTGCCGTGCCCCCCCAGGGCTGGTGGGTGCTGCCGGATGCGCAGGCGCTGAACCTCTGGTACGACTGTGCCCCCCAAAACCGCTCCCAGGGCTGGGAGTGCAGCAGCCTCGGGCTCAGCCGTGAGTGGGGGGCACTGGGGGGGTCCGGGGGAGGGGCGGGGGGCACTGGGGGAGGGTCTTGGGGGGGTGGGGGGCACGGGGGGTGGGGGCACAGGGGGCTTTTGGGGGGCTCACGCTGGGTTTTCCCCCAGGGAGGGGCTCTGGTGGGCGCGGGGGAAGTTCAGGGGGGGTTTGGGGGGGGTTCAAAGGGGTCGGGGGGGGGCTCGGGGGTTGCTGTGGTCAGTTTGGGGTTGCTGTGGTCAGTTTGGGGGCTGTGGTCAGTTTGGGGGGGGCTGTGGTCAGTTTTGGGAGTTGCTGTGGTCAGTTTGGGGTTGCTGTGGTCAGTTTTGGGGGCTGTGGTCAGTTTTGGGGGCTGTGGTCACTTTGGGGTTGCTGTGGTCAGTTTGGGGGGCTGTGGTCAGTCTGGCGTGGCTGTGGTCAGTTTTGGGGGTTGCTGTGGTCAGTTTTGGGGGCTGTGGTCAGTTTTGGGGTGGCTGTGGTCAGTTTGGGGTGGCTGTGGTCAGTTTTGGGGGTGGCTGTGGTCAGTTTTGGGGGTGGCTGTGGTCAGTCTGGCGTGGCCGTGGTCAGTTTGGGGGGGGCTGTGGTCAGTTTTGGGGTGGCTGTGGTCAGTTTGGGGTGGCTGTGGTCAGTTTCGGGGAGGGCTGTGGTCAGTTTGGGGGGGGCTGTGGTCAGTTTTGGGGGTTGCTGTGGTCAGTTTGGGGGGGCTGTGGTCAGTTTTGGGGGCTGTGGTCAGTTTTGGGGCTGTGCTCAGTTTTGGGGGTTGCTGTGGTCAGTTTTGGGGGTGGCCGTGGTCAGTTTTGGGGTGGCTGTGGTCAGTTTGGGGTTGCTGTGGTCAGTTTTGGGGGTGGCCGTGGTCAGTCTGGCGTGGCCGTGGTCAGTCTGGCGTGGCTGTGATCAGTTTTGGGGACTGTGGTCAGTTTGGGGGTTGCCGTGGTCAGTCTGGCGTTGCCGTGGTCAGTCTGGCGTGGCCGTGGTCAGTCTGGGGGTTGCTGTGGTCAGTTTTGGGGGTGGCCGTGGTCAGTTTTGGGGTGGCTGTGGTCAGTCTGGGGGTTGCTGTGGTCAGTTTTGGGGGTGGCCATGGTCAGTCTGGCGTGGCCGTGGTCAGTCTGGCGTGGCTGTGGTCAGTCTGGGGGTTGCTGTGGTCAGTTTTGGGGGTGGCCATGGTCAGTCTGGCGTGGCCGTGGTCAGTCTGGCATGGCCGTGGTCAGTCTGGCGTGGCTGTGATCAGTTTTGGGGACTGTGGTCAGTTTGGGGGTTGCCGTGGTCAGTCTGGCGTGGCCGTGGTCAGTCTGGCGTGGCCGTGGTCAGTTTTGGGGGTTGCTGTGGTCAGTTTTGGGGGTGGCCATGGTCAGTCTGGCGTGGCCGTGATCAGTTTTGGGGACTGTGGTCAGTTTGGGGGTTGCCGTGGTCAGTCTGGCGTGGCCGTGGTCAGTTTTGGGGGTTGCTGTGGTCAGTTTTGGGGGTGGCCGTGGTCAGTTTTGGGGGTGGCCGTGGTCAGTCTGGCGTGGCCGTGGTCAGTCTGGCATGGCCGTGGTCAGTCTGGCGTGGCTGTGATCAGTTTTGGGGACTGTGGTCAGTCTGGCGTTGCCGTGGTCAGTCTGGCGTTGCCGTGGTCAGTTTTGGGGGTTGCTGTGGTCAGTTTTGGGGGTGGCCGTGGTCAGTTTTGGGGGTGGCCATGGTCAGTCTGGCGTGGCCATGGTCAGTCTGGCGTTGCCGTGGTCAGTTTGGGGGTTGCCGTGGTCAGTTTTGGGGGTGGCCGTGGTCAGTCTGGCGTGGCCGTGGTCAGTCTGGCGTGGCTGTGGTCAGTCTGGGGGTTGCTGTGGTCAGTTTTGGGGGTGGCCGTGGTCAGTCTGGCGTGGCCGTGGTCAGTCTGGCGTGGCTGTGGTCAGTCTGGGGGTTGCTGTGGTCAGTTTTGGGGGTGGCCGTGGTCAGTCTGGCGTGGCCGTGGTCAGTCTGGCATGGCCGTGGTCACTTTCGGGGGGCTCACAGAGGCTCTCCCCCGTCCCCAGCGGTGCTGCGGGGGGTGCAGGGGCTGACGGTGGCCGCCCTGCTGCTCTCGGCCCTCGGCCTCCTCCTCTTCCTCTGGCAGCTGCTGGGGGGGCCCCGCGGCCGCCTCTTCCTGCCCTCGGCCGCTGCCCAGCTGCTGGCAGGTCAGTGACCCCAAAACCCCCTGGGACCCCCCCCCGGCTCCCCTGGGTGCCCCCCTGGGTGTCCCCCCCGGCTGTGCCCTGAGTGCCCCCCGTGTCCCCGCAGGGCTGGCGGCGCTGCTGGCGGCCGGGCTCTTTGCGGCCGGAGGTGGCCGGGCCGGCGGTGGCCGCCCTGGGCACTGCCCGGTGCTGGCCGGGCTGGGGGGGGCCCTGGCGCTGGCCAGCGGGGGGGGGGTACCTGCGCCTGCGGACACGGGAGTGAGCCGGACGCACCGGCCACTGGCCACGCCCGGCCTGGCCACGAGCTCCCAGCCCAACCGATGACGTCATCGATGGCCCCGTGACGTCATCGATGTGGGCGGTGACGTCACTGATGCGGCCGGTGACGTCATTGCCGGCGTGAGCGTGGCCAGTGACGTCGTCGCCGTGGCCGATGACATCATCAACAGCATCAGCGTGAGCCGTGACGTCAGCAGCAAGATGGGCGTGGCCAGTGATGTCAATGCCAGCGTGGCCAATGGCCTCCCTGACGTAGCCAATGACGTCATCAGTGGGATGGGTGTGTCCGGTGACATCACCAGCAAGGCGTGCCTGCCAAATGACCTCACCGAGGTGGCCGATGACGTCACTGGCAGGATGGGCATGTCCAATGACGTCACCGCGGGTGCCAACATGACCAATGACGTCACCGTTGTCAATGACATCATTGCCGGGGGGGGGGGGGGTCTCTGGGGGGGTCAGGGGTCCCCCCAGGGCGCTGTGGGTGGTGGGGGGGGCAGGGGTCACCGTGGGTCTCTATAGGGCACTGTGGGTCTCTATAGGGTAGTGTGGGGTCTCTATAGGGCGCTGTGGGGTCTCTATAGGGCGCTGTGGGGTCTCTGTAGGGCGCTGTGGGTCTCTATAGGGCACTGTGGGGTCTCTATAGGGTGCTATAGGGTCTCTGTAGGGCACTGTGGGTCTCTATAGGGCACGCTGGGGTCTCTATAGGGAGCTATAGGGTCTCTGTAGGGCACTGTGGGTCTCTATAGGGTAGTGTGGGGTCTCTGTAGGGCGCTGTGGGGTCTCTATAGGGCACTGTAGGGTCTCTATAGGGCACTGTGGGGTCTCTATAGGGCGCTGTGGGGTCTCTATAGGGCACTGTGGGTCTCTATAGGGCACTGTGGGGTCTCTATAGGGCACTGTGGGTCTCTATAGGGTAGTGTGGGGTCTCTGTAGGGCACTCTGGGGTCTCTATAGGGCGCTGTGGGGTCTCTGTAGGGCGCTGTGGGTCTCTATAGGGCACTGTGGGGGTCTCTATAGGGTGCTATAGGGTCTCTATAGGGTGCTGTGGGGTCTCTATAGGGCACTGTGGGGTCTCTATAGGGTGCTATAGGGTCTCTATAGGGCGCTGTGGGGTCTCTGTAGGGCACTGTGGGGTCTCTATAGGGCGCTGTGGGTCTCTATAGGGCGCTGTGGGGTCTCTATAGGGTACTCTGGGGTCTCTATAGGGTGCTATAGGGTCTCTGTAGGGCACTGTGGGTCTCTATAGGGCACGCTGGGGTCTCTATAGGGAGCTATAGGGTCTCTATAGGGAGCTATAGGGTCTCTATAGGGTACTGTGGGGTCTCTGTAGGGCACTGTGGGGTCTCTATAGGGCGCTATAGGGTCTCTATAGGGCACGCTGGGGTCTCTGTAGGGCACTCTGGGGTCTCTGTAGGGCACTGTGGGGTCTCTATAGGGCGCTATAGGGTCTCTATAGGGCACGCTGGGGTCTCTGTAGGGCACTGTGGGGTCTCTATAGGGCGCTGTGGGGCTCTATGGGGCGCTATGGGGCTCTATGGGGCGCTATGGGGCACTATAGGCCGCTATAGGCCGCTATGGGGCACTCGGTGGCCACGCCCCTCCATCGAGGCCACGCCCCCTTCTCTCTCAGGCCACGCCCCCTTCCCTCTCAGGCCACGCCCCCTTCCCTCTCAGGCCACGCCCCCCCGCTGGCGCCGCGCTGGGGAGGGGGCGGGGCCTCGCTGAGGGCGCGGCCAATCAGACGCGGGCGCGCGGCAGCGGCGGGAGCCGTGGTGGGGAGCGCGGGCGCCCCCTGGCGGCCGCGCAGGAACGCGAAAAGGGCGGGAAAGCGCTGAGGGAAGCGAGGGATGGGGGGGGAGGGGGGAGAGACCTCTCAGGACCCCCAAATTCCCCTGGGACACCCCAAACTCCTCCAAACCCTCCCTCGGGAGTCCCAGACACCCTCGGGAACCCCCAAGTCCCCTCGGGACTCCCCAGATTCCCCCAGGATGCCCCAAATTCCTCCCTGGGCCCGCAGGCCCCCTTTGGACTCTCATTGCTCCTTCGGGACCCTCCTCAGGTCCTGAATGTGGGGGTCTCTAGTGGTGGGTGAGCCCCCGGCTCTGGGGTCTGGCCATGGGGGGCTCCATTCACCCCCCTCCCCTCACGCTGAGGGTCCCAACATGGCGGAGGCTCAGCCCTCAGCCCTGGGGTCCCATCATGGTGGGGGTTCCCCATCCCCTCTCCCCCTTCCCCTCACCCTGGGGTCCCCCATCATGGCAGGGGGTTCTCCCCTCACCTTCCTCCCCTCACGTCCCCCTCAGCCTTGGGTGTCCTGTCATGGTGAGGGGCTGCTCTCACCTCATTCTGTGGGTGCCATCATGGCGGGGTTTCCCCTTTCCCCTCATCCCCTCATCCCCTCATCCCCTCATCCCCTCACCCCACCCTGGGGGTCCCTCACGCCTTTCCCCTCATCTGGGGGGTCTCCCGTTCTGCTCGGCTCCTGTCCCTCCCGCCACTGTCGCGCTCGCCCAAGCATGGCCCTGGACTGGAAGCAGCTGCTGGACAGGTGATTAACGGGGTTCATTAGTGCGTGGCTGTGTGGGCAGTGGTGTGTAGCCTGGCCCTGTCCCCCCAGGTGTCCCTGTCACCACCTGTCCCTCTGCCACTGCCTCTCCCTGCCCCTGGGGGTGTTTGTGGGGACTCTGGGGGGTACCTGGGTGGGGCTTAGGGAGGCTGAGGGGTTTTGGGGGTGCTCACAGGGGGCTTTTGAGGGTCTCCTGGGAGCTGTTAAAGGCTCTGGGGGGGGCCTGGGAGCTCCCGGTCTCTGTCACGATCTGGCGACAGGCTCTGAACCACAATGACCTCCGGGAAAAGAAGGGGGGGGGGGGGAATCGGTACCGGGCGGTGCCTGGGACCGGTACCGAAAGGGGCGTGGTCGGTACCGAAAGGGGCGTGGTCGGTACCGAAAGGGGCGTGGTCGGTACCGGAGGGGGCGTGTCCAGCCGCAGGGGGCGGGGCCGGGCCGGTGTGTCCCGGTGACCGGCGGCGGCAGCGGCGGGGATGCGGCGGGGAGTGTGAGAGGTGAGCGCCGGCCGGAGACCCCTCCTCACCGACCCCTCCCCTACAGACCCACCCCCGGGACCCCCCGACAGAGCCCCCTCGGGACCCCCCCACGGCCCCCCGGGACCCCCCGTTAACACCCTGACACCCCGACGGACCCCCCCGCAGACCCCCCCCGGGACCACCCAGCACCTTACAGACCCCTCCCGAGACCCCCATACCCGCCCCGGGAGCTCCTCACAACCCCCCAGGATCCCCTCACGCCCCCCTGAGGACCCCCACCCCCCCAGACCCCCTCCCCGAGATCCCCACAGGTCCCCCGGGCCCCCTGACCCCCACCCAGCACCCCCCGACACCCTGGCAGATCCCCAACACACAGCCTGGATCCCCCCCGAGGTCCCCCCACAGCTCTCTGAGACCCCCCAGGACCCACAACACCCCCCTGGGACCCCCCAACATCTGACAGACCCCACCACCCACCCCCCAGGGCCCCCCAACACGCCCATGACACCCCGAGACCCCCTCAGAACCCTACAACACCCCCCCCGCCGACACCCACCTCCCCCCCAGGATCCCCTGGGACCCCCTAACACCCCTTTGAGCCCCCTCCAGGACCCCCCGACATCCCCTGGGACCCCTCCCAAGATTCCCCAAGACCCCCCCGACACCCCCCAACACCTCAAAACCTCCCCGATCCCCCCCACAGGCCCCCCAGACCCCGACACCCCCAACACCCCCCAACACCTCCAAACCCCCTCAGCATCCCATCAGGCACCCCACAACACCCCGACACCTCCCTGACACCCCCAAACAACCCCCAACCCCCTCGACACCCCCTAACACCCTGATACACCCCCAAACCCCCCAACACTTCCCGACATCCCCCCAGCACCGCCCGACACCCCTACAAACCCCAACAGCATCCCCCCGACACCCCAACAACACCCCAACAACACCCCAGCAGCACCCCGACACCCCAAATCCGCCACGGTCCCCACCCCCAACACCCCACAACAGCCAAACCCCCCCCTCTCCTCCCTTTCCCCGCGGGCTGGGACACCCCGATACCCCCCGAGGGGGTCCGGGGGGGTCTGGGGGGGTCTGGGGGGGTCCGGAGGGGTCCGGAGGGGCAGGGACAGCGGGACACGGGGACAGAGGGACACGGGGACAGGGACAGACGGACACCCGGCCCCGCCGCACCGCCCGCCTGCCCTATTAGTATTCTGCGAGCGGCAGCGGGTGCTGCAGGGCGGGGGGGGGGCGGCGGGGCCGGACTGGGGGGCACTGGGAGGGACTGGGGGGCACTGGGATGGCTGGGAGGGGATGGGGGGGGGGGAACTGGGATCCGGTTGGGGGGGCTATGGTCCAACTGGGGGGGACTGGGAGGATTTGGGGGAGCAGTGGGGGATGCTGGGGTCTCGTCGCAGGGGACTGGGATGGGATTGGGGGGGGGTTGGGAGGGGATGGAGAGGGAGCTGGGACCCGGTTCGGGGGACTGGGAGGGGACGGAGAGGGAGCTGGGACCCAGCTGGGGGGACTGGGATGGGACTGGGGGGGCTGGGAGGGACTGGGAGGGGACGGAGAAGAAGCCAGGACCCAGCTGGGGAGACTGGGAGGGTTGGGATGGGGGGATGGGGGAGGGCTGGGATCCAGCCGGGAGGGACTGGAATGGGATGGGGGGGGACTGGGAGGGACTGGGGGCGACTGGGAGGGGATGGTGGGGGAGCTGGGAGCCAGTTGGGGGGACTGGGACGGGATTGGGGGGGGGCTGGGGAATGCTGTGGCCTCATTGTGAGGGACTGGGAAAGGACTGGAGGGGACTGGGAGGGGATTGAGAGACTGGGAGGGGATGCGGGGGGAGCTGAGATCCAGCCCGGGGGTCTGGAGTAGGGTTGGAGGGGGGACTGAGGGATGCTGGGGTTTAACTGGGGGGCACTGGTGAGCAGCTGGGGGGACTGGGATGGGACTGGGAAGCCTGGGGGGGCAGGAGGGGGATGACTGGGGGTTGCTGGGGTTCAGCTGGGGGGACTGGGAGTGGACGGGAGGTGGACTGGGGGATACTGGGATCCAGTTTGGGAGTGTCAGAGTGGAACTGGGCGTGCTGGGCTGCAACTGGGTGAACTGGAAGTGGACTGGGGAGGCCCAGGATGAACCAACTGGGTAAACTGGGGCCCCCAGTGGGGATTTGGGGGCTGGGGGGGGTCCCGATATTTTGGGGGAGTGGGGGGCGGTTTGGGGGATCCTGGGGCTTTTAGGGGGGCTGGAGCTGTCCCTCATTGTCCCCTCCTCCCCCAGGTGCAGCCACCAACCCAACCCCCCCTGTGTGTGTGTGTGTGTCCCCCCAGTGTCCCCAACCCCCCCAGTGTCCCCCCAGTGTCCCCCCAGTGTCCCCCCCAGCCGAGATGAGGCAGAGCCCCCCAGAGCGGAGCTTGGGCCAGGTAGGACCTGGGGGGGGGGGGACACGGGGGGGACACAGCTGGTGTCACCTCGGGGAGGGGGGGGACACAGCTGGTGTCACCTCGGGGAGGGGGACATGGGGGGGACGCAGCTGGTGTCACCTCGGGGTGGGGGGGGGACACGGGGGGGACACAGCTGGTGTCACCTCGGGGGGGGGGACACGGAGGCGGGGTGAGGACATTGACTTGTCACCCGTTGTCACGGGGACGGTGACACAGCTCTGTCTCCTGCCGGCGTGGGGACAATGACACAGGGGCTGTGGCCCCCTCCGGCACGGGGACACCTTGTCCTCGCCACTGGGGGGGTGGGGGATGTGGGTTTGTGTCCCCCCCTATCCCCCGGTGGTTGGGGACGGTGACAGGGGTTTGTCACCCCCCCCGGTGCGGGTTTGTCACCGCTGTTCTGGGGACAATGACACCGGTTTGTCACCCCCCAGCACAGGTTTGTCCCTGCTGTTCTGGGGACAGTGACAGGAGGCTGTTCCCTTGGTTTTGGGGACAGGGACAGGGATTTGTCACCTCCCTGCACAGGTTTGTCACCGCTGTTCTGGGGATGGTGACAGGGATTTGTCACCCCCAGCACAGGTTTGTCCCCGCTGTTCTGGGGACAGTGACAGGGATTTGTCACCCCCCAGCACAGGTTTGTCCCCGCTGTTCTGGGGACAGTGACACCGGTTTGTCACCCCCAGCACAGGTTTGTCACCCCGCCCTTGTGGGGACAGTGGCAGGGATTTGTCACCCGCTGGCACAGGTTTGTCCCTGCTGTTCTGGGGACAGTGACGAGGATTTGTCACCCGCTGGCAGAGGTTTGTCACTGCTGTTCTGGGGACAATGACACCGGTTTGTCACCGGCTGGTGTGGGTTTGTCCCTGCTGTTCTGGGGACAGTGACAGGGATTTGTCACCCCCAGCACAGGTTTGTCACCCCGCCCTTGTGGGGACAGTGATGGGAGGCCGTTCCCTTGGTTTTGGGGACAGGGACAGGGGTTTGTCCCCACTCTTTTGGGGACAGTGACACCGGTTTGTCACCCCCCGGCGCGGGTTTGTCCCTGCTGTTCTGGGGACGGTGACACCGGTTTGTCACCAGCTGGTGCGGGTTTGTCCCTGCTGTTCTGGGGACAGTGACGGGAGGCTGTTCCCTTGGTTTTGAGGACAGGGACAGGGATTTGTCACCCCCCAGCACAGGTTTGTCCCTGCTGTTCTGGGGACAATGACAGGGATTTGTCACCTCCCCGCACAGGTTTGTCCCTGCTGTTTTGGGGACAGTGACGGGAGGCTGTTCCCTTGGTTTTGGGGACAGGGACAGGGGTTTGTCACCGCCCGGCACAGGTTTGTCCCCGCTGTTCTGGGGACAGTGACACCGGTTTGTCACCCCCAGCACAGGTTTGTCCCTGCTGTTCTGGGGACAGGGACAGGAATTTGTCACCGGCTGGCACAGGTTTGTCCCTGCTGTTCTGGGGACTGTGACAGGGGTTTGTCACCGGCTGGCACGGGTTTTTCACCGCTGTTCTGGGGATGGTGACAGGGATTTGTCACCCCCCAGCACAGGTTTGTCCCCGCTGTTCTGGGGACAGTGACACCGGTTTGTCACCCCCTGGCACAGGTTTGTCACTGCTGTTTTGGGGACAATGACACCGGTTTGTCACCCCCAGCACGGGTTTGTCCCTGCTGTTCTGGGGACAATGACACCGGTTTGTCACCCCCAGCACGGGTTTGTCCCTGCTGTTCTGGGGACGGTGACACCGGTTTGTCACCCACTGGCACAGGTTTGTCCCTGCTGTTCTGGGGACAGTGACGGGAGGCTGTTCCCTTGGTTTTGAGGACAGGGACAGGGATTTGTCACCCCCCAGCACAGGTTTGTCCCCGCTGTTCTGGGGACAGTGACACCGGTTTGTCACCCCCCAGCACAGGTTTGTCCCCGCTGTTCTGGGGACGGTGACACCGGTTTGTCACCCCCCAGCACAGGTTTGTCCCCGCTGTTCTGGGGACGGTGACACCGGTTTGTCACCCCCCAGCACAGGTTTGTCACCGCTCTTCTGAGGACGGTGACACCGGTTTGTCACCCCCCAGCACAGGTTTGTCACCCCACCCTTATGGGGACAGTGACAGGGATTTGTCACCGGCTGGCACGGGTTTGTCCCTGCTGTTCTGGGGACAGGGACACCGGTTTGTCACCCCCAGCCCAGGTTTGTCCCTGCTGTTACGGGGACGCTGGCAGGTGTTTGTCACCCTCTGGCACAGGTTTGTCCCCAGTGCTGTGGGGACAGTGACCCTGGGTTTGTCCCCACAGGGTTCTGTGCTGGGTTGCTGCTGGGGGTTACTGGTGGCCGCTGGTGGGCCCCATTAGCATCATTTCCCCCCCCTCCCCTGGTGCTGGGGCATTACTGGGAGTTACTGGTGGTTACTGGTGGTTACTGGTGGGCACCATTTCCCCTCTCCATGACCCTCTCTGGGTACTGGGGGTTACTGGGGGGCACTGGTGGGCACCATTCCCCCCATATCTGACCCTCTCTGGGTACTGGGGGTTACTGGTGGCCACTGGTGGGCCCCATTAGCATCATTTCCCCCCCCGTCCCCTGGTGCTGGGGCGTTACTGGGGGTTACTGGTGGTTACTGGTGGGCACCAATTCCCCCCTCCCTGACCCTCTCTGGGTACTGGGGGTTACTGATGGTTACTGGTGGGTACCATTGCCCCCTCCCTGACCCTCTCTGGGTGCTGGGGGTACTGGTGGTTACTGGTGGGCACCATTCCCCCCATGTCTGACTCTCCCCCGGTGCTGGGTGATTACTGGTAGCCGCTGGTGGCTCCTGGTGGTTCCTGGTGGCCCCTGGTGGCCCCTGGTGGTCCCTGGTGGCTGCTGGTGGCTCCTGGAGGCTGCTGGTGGTCCCTGGTGGCTGCTGGTGGCTCCTGGTGGCTCCTGGTGGCCGCTGGTGGCTCCTGGTGGCCCCTGGTGGCTCCTGGTGGCTCCTGGTGGTCGCTGGTGGTCCCTGGTGGCTCCTGGTGGCCCCTGGTGATTCCTGGTGGTCCCTGGTGACTGCTGGTGGTCCCTGGTGGCCGCTGGTGGCTCCTGATGGCCCCTGGTGGCTCCTGGTGGTTCCTGATGGTCCCTGGAGGCTGCTGGTGGTCCCTGGTCGCTGCTGGTGGCTCCTGGTGGCCGCTGGTGGCCGCTGGTGGCTCCTGGTGGCCCCTGGTGGCCCCTGGTGGCTCCTGGTGGCCCCTGGTGGTCCCTGGTGGCCCCTGGTGGCCCCTGGTGATTCCTGGTGGTCCCTGGTGGCTGCTGGTGGCTCCTGGTGGTGCCTGGTGGCTCCTGATGGCCCCTGGTGGTTCCTGGTGGTTCCTGATGGTCCCTGGTGGCTGCTGGTGGTCCCTGGTGGTCCCTGGTGGCTCCTGGTGGTTCCTGAGGGTCTCTGGTGGCTCCTGGTGGCTTCTGGTGGTCCCTGGTGGCCCCTGGCGTGCAGGGGTGACCTCGTCCCGGCCGTGTCCCCGCAGGGCGCAGCGGCGGCGGCGCGATGAGCCCCCCGGTCGCCGTCCCCCGCCGGCAGGATGCTGCTCGCCCTGGCCCTGGCCTGCGCCAGCCCCTTCCTGGAGCCGCCGGCGGCGCCGCGCCGGACGCTCAACGTGGCCGTGATCCTGAGCGGGGCCTCCTACGGCCCCGCCGGGCCCCGCTTGGCTCCCGGAGCTTTCCGGAACTTCTCTCTGGACGTGAACCCCGTGGGGGTGGTGCTGAACGACACCAACCCGCGCAGCCTCATCGTGCGCCTGTGCGACGTCCTGTCCTCGCTGCGCATCCACGGCGTCGTCTTCGAGGACGACACGCGCTCCGAGGCCGTGGCGCAGATCCTCGACTTCATCTCGGCCCAGACCTCCGTGCCCATCATCGGCGTCAACGGCGGCTCCGCCATCGTCCTCACGCCCAAGGTGGGGCTGGGGGGACGCCAAACGTGCCCGACCCTGACCCCATTAGGGACACCCAAACGTCCCCAAATGGAGCTGGAACCAAGCGAACGTCCTCAATGCAACTGTCTCCAACCCCAGCTGTGTCCAGGGGCACCCAGATGTCCCCAGCTGTGTCCAGTGCCACCCAGCTGTCCCCAACCCAAGCCCAGACATGTCCAGTGTCACCCAACTGACCCCAACCACATCCAGTGTCACCCAACTGTCCCCAAGCCCAACCATGTCCAGTGCCACCCAACTGTCCCCAGCTGTGTCCAGTGCCACCCAACTGTCCCCAACCCAACCCCAACCACGTCCAGTGCCACCCAACTGTCCCCAGCTGTGTCCAGTGCCACCCAACTGTCCCCAACCCAACCCCAACCACGTCCAGTGTCACCCAACTGTCCCCAGCTGTGTCCAGTGCCACCCAACTGTCCCCAACCCAACCCCAACCACGGTCCAGTGTCACCCAACTGTCCCCCAGCTGTGTCCAGTGCCACCCAGCTGTCCCCAACCCAGCCCCAACCACATTCAGTGCCACCCAACTGTCCCAGCTGTGTCCAGTGTCACCCAGCTGTCCCCAACCCAACCCCAGCCACGTCCAGTGTCACCCAACTGTCCCCAACCCAAGCCCAACCACGTCCGGTGTCACCCAACTGACCCCAACCCAACCCCAACCACGTCCAGTGTCACCCAACTGTCCCCAACCACATCCAGTGTCACCCAACTGTCCCAACCCAACCCCAACCACGTCAGTGTCACCCAACTGTCCCCAACCACATCAGTGGTCACCCAACTGTCCCCAACCCAACCCCAACCACGTCCAGTGTCACCCAACTGTCCCCAACCACATCCAGTGTCACCCAACTGTCCCCAACCATGTCTAGAGCCACCTCAACATCCCCGGTTCTATCAAGTCCCAGCTGTGTCTCGACTCCTGAATGTCCCCAAGCCCCAACTGTGTCAAGTGTCACCCAAACACCCCCAACCGTGCGTCCAGAGCCACCCAACTGTCCCCAACCCCATGGTCCCCAAACCCCAACCACGTTCTAGCCCCGCTTGACCACCATCCCCAACCCAACGCCCCCAATCCCAACCGTGCCTCGTGTGACCCCAACTGTCCCCAACGTGACTGTCCCCAACCTGTGTCCCTCCCCCCCCACGCCCTCCCCGTTCCCCCCACCCCCCACAGGAGAAGGGCTCCACCTTCCTGCAGCTGGGCTCCTCCACGGAGCAGCAGCTCCAGGTGATCTTCGAGGTGCTGGAGGAGTACGACTGGACGGCCTTTGCCGTGGTCACCACGCTGCTGCCTGGCTACGAGGACTTCGTGGACTACGTGGAGGTGCTGACCGACAGCAGCTTCATCGGCTGGGAGCATCGCGGCGTGGTCACCCTGAACCTGACCGACGACCCCGAGGGCGCGCGGACGCGCCGGCAGCTGCGCGAGGTGACGGCGCAGATCCGGCTGCTCTACTGCTCGCGCGACGAGGCCGAGGGCCCGTGTTCCGCGCCGCGCGCGACGCCGGCCTCACCGGGCCCGGCTACATCTGGTTCGTGGTGGGCACCAACCTGGGTGGCAGCGAGCAGCTGCCCGAGCACGTCCCCGCCGGGCTGTTCGCGGTGCTGTCGGCCGGCTGGCGTGACGACCTCCAGCACCGCGTGCACAACGGCGTGGCCATCGTGGCCAAGGGCGCCGAGGCGCTGCTGCGCGACTACGGCTTCATCCCCGAGTTCAACAACGACTGCCGCGCGCCCAACGTCACCCAGATCAATGACAACCTGCACAGGTGGGCGCGGTGGCACTGCCAGCAAGGCACGGCGGTGACAGGGGTGGCAGTGCCACGGCGGCTCTAGACGTGGTTGGGGTTGGGGACGGTTGGGTTGGGGACATTCATGTGGTTCTAGGTGTGGTTGGGGTTGGGTTGGGGACAGTTGGGTTGAGGACAGCTGGATTGGGAACATTCCAGTGGTTCTAGATGTGGTTGGGGGTTGGGGATGGTTGGGCTGGGGACATTCAGGTGGTTCTAGACATGGTTGGGGACAGTTGGGTTGGGGACATTCAGGTGGTTCTAGACATGGTTGGGGACAGTTGGGTTGGGGACATTCAGGTGGTTCTAGACATGGTTGGGACATTCAGGTGGTTCTAGACGTGGTTGGGGTTGGGTTGGGGACAGTTGGGTTGGGGACAGTTGGGTTGGGGACAGTTGGGTTGGGGACATTCAGGTGGTTCTAGATGTGGTTGGGGTTGGGTTGGGGACAGTTGGGTGGCTCTGGACACAGCTGGGGACATTTGGGTGGCCCTAGACAAGGCTGGGGTTGGAGACAGTTGCATTGAGGACATTCAGTTGGCTCCAGATCCATTTGGGGACACTCAGATGACCCTAAACGTGCTTGGGGTTGGGCTGGAGACACTCAGGTGACCCTAAACACACTCAGGGTCAGGCTGGGGACACTCAGGTGACCCTAAACATGCTCGGTGTCGGGTTGGGGACACTCAGGTGACCCTAAACACACTGAGGGTCAGGCTGGGGGGACACTCAGGTGACCCTAAACGTGCTCGGGGTTGGGCTGGAGACACTCAGGTGACCCTAAACGTGCTCGGAGTCAAGCTGGGGACACTCAGGTGACCCTAAACGTGCTCAGGATTGGGTTGGAGACACTCAGGTGACCCTAAACATGCTCGGAGTCGGGTTGGGGACACTCAGATGACCCTAAATGTGCTCGGGGTCGGGTCGAGCAGGTACTTCATGAACATCACGTGGGGGCAGAAGGACTTCTCCTTCAACGAGGACGGGTACCTGGTGAACCCCTCGCTGGTCGTCATCTCCCTCAACAAGGAGCGCAGCTGGGAGGTGGTGAGTGCCACCCGCGGGGGACAGCGATGTCCCAGGGCGCCCGTCTGCTCAGCCTTGGCATTCCGGGCACGGCGACGGTGCCACCGCAGCGTCCCCCGGGGCTCGGTGCCATCTGCTCTTCACCGCCCCGCCCCCTCCTCCCACTGTCGCGCCGTGTGGCACCGAGGGGGTGGCGGTGACACCCGGCCGGTGACGGGGACACGGCTCAGCCACCCGCCCTTGGCAACCCTGTCATTGTCCCCGGCAGTCATGACCCCTCACGGTGCCACCTTGGCCTGTCCCCACCGTTTCCCCACCAAGGTGACTCCATCGTTGTCCCCTCTGGTGCCATCTTGCCACGGTGCCATCCTCTCACGGTGACACCTTGGCCTGTCTCTCTCTGGGGTGTCCCCACGTGTCCCCAGGTGGGCAGGTGGGAGTGGGTGGTCACTCGATGGGTGGTGACATCCCATCACGGTGCCACCTTGGCCTGTCCCCAGACGGGCAGGTGGGAGTGGGTGGTCACTCTACAGGTGGTGACATCCCATCACGGTGCCACCTTGGCCTGTCCCCACATGTCCCCAGGTGGGCAGGTGGGAGTGGGTGGTCACTCTACAGGTGGTGACATCCCACCATGGTGCCACCTTGGCCTGTCCCCACGTCCCCCCACGTGTCCCCAGGTGGGCAGGTGGGAGTGGGTGGTCACTCTACAGGTGGTGACATCCCATCACGGTGCCACCTTGGCCTGTCCCCACGTGTCCCCACGTGTCCCCAGGTGGGCAGCTGGGAGCAGCAGGTGCTGAAGCTCAAGTACCCGGTGTGGTCGCGCTACGGGCGGTTCCTGCAGCCGGTGGAGGATGGGCGGCACCTGACGGTGGCCACGCTGGAAGAGCGTCCCTTTGTCATCGTGGAGAACATCGACCCGGCCACCGGCACCTGCATCCGCGACTCCGTGCCCTGCCGGCGCCAGCTCAACCGCACCGCCAGGTGGGGACACCTGTGAGGGTGGCATTGCCAGGTGGGGACACCTGTGAGGGTGGCACCGCCAGGTGGGGACACCTGTGATGGGTGGGGGTGGCACCGCCAGGTGGGGGACACCTGTGGGGGTGGCACTGCCAGGTGGGGACACCTGTGACAGGTGGGGGTGGCACTGCCAGGTGGGGACACCTGTGATGGGTGGCATTGCCAGGTGGGGACACCTGTGAGGGTGGCACTGCCAGGTGGGGACACCTGTGATGGGTGGCATTGCCAGGTGGGGACACCTGTGAGGGTGGCACTGCCAGGTGGGGACACCTGTGATGGGTGGCATTGCCAGGTGGGGACACCTGTGAGGGTGGCACTGCCAGGTGGGGACACCTGTGATGGGTGGCATTGCCAGGTGGGGACACCTGTGAGGGTGGCACTGCCAGGTGGGGACACCTGTGATGGGTGGCATTGCCAGGTGGGGACACCTGTGAGGGTGGCATTGCCAGGTGGGGACACCTGTGATGGGTGGGGGTGGCACTGCCAGGTGGGGACACCTGTGATGGGTGGCATTGCCAGGTGGGGACACCTGTGACAGGTGGGGGTGGCATTGCCAGGTGGGGACACCTGTGATGGGTGGCATTGCCAGGTGGGGACACCTGTGACAGGTGGGGGTGGCACTGCCACGTTGGAGGGAGACAGCTCAGGTGGGGGGACAGCTGTGTTCTGGAGGTGACACTGGCACCCTGGGGGTGTCCCCACCACTTTGGGGGTGTCCCCAAGACCCTGGGGGTGTCCCCAAGACCCTGGGGGTGTCCCCACCACTTTGGGGGTCCCCTGCAGCCCCCGCCCTTCGAGAAGAAGTGCTGCAAAGGCTTCTGCATCGACATCCTGAAGCGCCTGGCGCGGGCCCTGGGCTTCACCTACGACCTTTACCTGGTCACCAACGGCAAGCACGGCAAGAAGATCGATGGCGTCTGGAACGGCATGGTGGGGGAGGTGGGAGCCCCAAAAACACCCCCTGTACCCCCAAAAACACCTCCCTGGACCCCAAAAACACCCCTTGGACCCCAAAAACACCTCCCGGACCCCAAAAACACCTCCCCGTACCCCAAAAACACCTCCTCATACCCCAAAAACACCTCCCGGACCCCAAAAACACCCCCCGGACCCCCAAAAACCACCTCCCCATACCCCAAAACCACGTCCCTGTACCCCAAAAACACCTCCCCGTACCCCAAAACCACCTCCCCGTACCCCAAAATCACCCCTCGTACCCCATAAACACCCCCCAGACCCCAAAAACACCTCCCTGTACCCCGAAACCACCTCCCTGTACCCCAAAAACACCCCAAAATGCCCCATGGAGACCTCACGGCAATGGGGGATGGGGAGAGACCCCTGTGCATCAGCAAGAGCCCCCATGGGGGGGGTCACGGAGGGCATGGGGGGGACCCCCCAAAATTTCCCGTGACCACGCCCCCACTGACCACGCCCTCCCCGGCCACGCCCCCCGGCCACGCCCAGGTGTTCTATCGCCGCGCGGACATGGCCATCGGCTCCTTGACCATCAACGAGGAGCGCTCCGAGATCATCGACTTCTCGGTGCCCTTCGTGGAGACCGGCATCAGCGTCATGGTGTCCCGCAGCAACGGCACCGTGTCCCCGTCCGCCTTCCTGGGTACGGCGAGTGTCCCCCGTGTCCCCCCCCGTGTGTCCCCCGTGTCCCCCCGAGTCACCCCCGTGTGTCCCCCGTGTCCCCGTCCGCCTTCCTGGGTACCGCGAGTGTCCCCCGTGTCCCCCCCGTGTGTCCCCCGTGTCCCCACCGAGTCACCCCCGTGTGTCCCCCGTGTCCCCGTCCGCCTTCCTGGGTACCGCGAGTGTCCCCCGTGTCCCCCCGTGTGTCCCCCATGTCCCCCCGAGTCACCCCCGAGTGCCCCCCGTGTCCCCCCGTGTGTCCCCCGTGTCCCCCCGAGTCACCCCCGAGTGCCCCCCGTGTCCCCCCGTGTCCCCCCCGTGTGCCCCCCGAGTCACCCCCGTGTCCCCGTCCGCCTTCCTGGGTACCGCGGCTCCCCCCCGTGTCCCCCCGTGTCCCTCCCCGTGTCCCTCCCCGTGTCCTCCATGTGCCCCCCGTGTCCCCCCGTGTCCCCGTCCGCCTTCCTGGGTACCGCGGCTCCCCCCCGTGTCCCCCCGTGTGCCCCCCGAGTCACCCCCGAGTGCCCCCCGTGTCCCCCCGTGTGTCCCCCGTGTGCCCCCCGAGTCACCTCCGAGTGCCCCCCGTGTCCCCTCGTGTGTCTCCCGTCTCCCCCGAGTCACCCCCGTGTCCCCGTCCGCCTTCCTGGGTACCCCGAGTGCCCCCCGTGCCCCCCGGTGTCCCCCCAAAATCCCCTGGTGTCCCCCCGTGTCCCCCTCCGCCTTCCTGGGTACCCCAGCGCGACCCGGGCCACCCCCGTGTGTCCCCTGGTGTCCCCCAGTGTCCCCTCCGTGTCCCCCCGTGTTCCCGTCTGCCTTCCTGGGTACCCCCGTGTGTCCCCTGTGTCCCCCCGAGTCACCCCCGTGTCCCCGTCCGCCTTCCTGGGTACCCCAGCGCACCCCGTGTCCCCCCGTGTGTCCCCCCGTGTGTCCCCCCGTGTCCCCCTCCGCCTTCCTGGGTACCCCAATGCGCCCGGGGTCCCCTGGTGTCCCCCCGTGTCCCCTGTGTCCCCTGACGTCCCCGTGTCCCCCCGTGTCCCCTGATGTCCCCTGATGTCCCCTGATGTCCCAGTGTCCCCCCGTGTCCCCTGACGTCCCTGTGTCCCCTGATGTCCCCCCATGTCCCCCCGTGTCCCCTGACGTCCCGGTGTCCCCGTGTCCCCCCATGTCCCCTGATGTCCCTGTGTCCCCCCATGTCCCCCCGTGTCCCCTGACGTCCCCGTGTCCCCCCGTGTCCCCTGATGTCCCCTGATGTCCCGGTGTCCCCCCCGTGTCCCCTGACGTCGCGGTGTCCCCGCAGAGCCCTACAGCCCGGCCGTGTGGGTGATGATGTTCGTCATGTGTCTCACCGTGGTGGCCGTCACCGTCTTCATCTTCGAGTACTTCAGCCCCGTGGGCTACAACCGGAGCCTGGCCAGCGGCCAGCGTGAGTGACCCCTGGCCCCGGCTGACCCCGGGTTGACCCCAGATGACCCCAGGTGACCCTGTCCCCCTGTCCCCTGTCCCTCTAACCATGGGGGGGCTCCACACTGACCATCAGCAAGGCCACCTGCCTGCTCTGGCCACTGGTGGCACCTTGTCCCTGTGTGGGACCCTTTGGTGTCCCCTATCCATGGGTGACCCTGGGTGACCCCAGGTGACCCTGTCCCCCTGTCCCCTATCCATGGGTGACCCTAGATGACCCCAGGTGACCCCTGTCCCCCTGTCCCCTATCCATGGGTGACCCTGGGTGACCCCAGGTGACCCTGTCCCCCTGTCCCCTGTCCATGGGTGACCCTAGATGACCCCCAGGTGACCCTGTCCCCTGTCCCCTGTCCATGGGTGACCCTTTGGTGTCCGCTGTCCCTGGGTGACCCCAGATGACCCCAGCTGACCCTGTCCCCTGTCCATGGGTGACCCTTTGGTGTCCCCTGTCCCTGGCTGATCCCAGGTGACCCCAGGTGACCCTGTCCCCTGTCCATGGGTGACCCCAGGTGACCCCAGCTGACCCTGTCCCCCTGTCCATGGGTGACCCCAGCTGACCCTGTCCCCTGTCCCCTGTCCATGGGTGACTCTGGGTGACCCTAGATGACCCCAGGTGACTCTGTCCCCTGTCCCCTGTCCCTGGGTGACCCTGGGTGACCCCAGCTGACCCCAGCTGACCCTGTCCCCTGTCCATGGGTGACCCTGGGTGACCCAGGTGACCCTGTCCCCCTGTCCCCCTGTCCCTGGGTGACCCTTTGGTGTCCCCTATCCATGGGTGACCCTAGATGACCCCAGGTGACCCTGTCCCCTGTCTCCTGTCCATGGGTGACCCTGGATGACCCCAGGTGACCCTGTCCCCTGTCCCCTGTCCATGGGTGACCCTTTGGTGTCCGCTGTCCCTGGGTGACCCCAGATGACCCCAGCTGACCCTGTCCCTGTCCATGGGTGATCCCAGGTGACCCCAGGTGACCCTGTCCCCTGTCCATGGGTGACCCTTTGGTGTCCCCTGTCCCTGGCCGACCCCAGCTGACCCCAGCTGACCCTGTCCCCTGTCCATGGGTGACCCCAGCTGACCCTGTCCCCTGTCCCCTGTCCCTGGGTGACCCTGGGTGACCCTAGATGACCCCAGGTGACTCTGTCCCCCTGTCCCCTGTCCATGGGTGACCCTTTGGTGTCCCCTGTCCCTGGCTGATCCCAGCTGACCCCAGCTGACCCCAGGTGACCCTGTCCCCTGTCCATGGGTGACCCTGGGTGACCCTAGATGACCCCAGATGACCCTGTCCCCTGTCCCCTGTCCCTGGGTGACCCCAGCTGACCCCAGCTGACTCCAGCTGACCCTGTCCCCCTGTCCCCAGTCCCCGTGTGACCCTTTGGTGTCCCCTGTCCCTGGCTGACCCTGGGTGACCCTGGGTGACCCCGGGTGACCCCGGGTGACCCCAGCTGACCCTGTCCCCCCCCGTCCCCCATCCCCCAGGCGCGGGGGGCTCCACCTTCACCATCGGCAAGTCCATCTGGCTGCTGTGGGCGCTGGTGTTCAACAACTCGGTGCCGGTGGAGAACCCCAAGGGCACCACCAGCAAGATCATGGTGCTGGTCTGGGCCTTCTTCGCCGTCATCTTCCTCGCCAGCTACACGGCCAACCTGGCGGCCTTCATGATCCAGGAGGAGTACGTGGACACCGTGTCCGGCCTCAGTGACCGCAAGGTGACACCGGCACGGGGGGACACCGGGAGTGGGGACACCGGGAGGGGGAGAGCCAGGGGGGTTTGGGGTAAAATTGTGTGGGTTTAGGGCCTCTTTGTGGGGCTTTAGGGGGTGTTTTGGGGCTTTAAGGGGGTGTTTTGGGGGTGCTGAGGGGTTCCTGTAGGATTTTGGGGTGCAGTTCCAGCTATTTTGGGGGTTATTTCGGGTCAGTTGGGGTCGTTTGGAGGTATTTTGGGGCTTATTTCGCTCCGTTTTGGGGGTATTTGTGATCGGTTTTGGGGTATTTGAGGCCGTTTGGGGGTATTTGAGGTTGGTTTTGGGGTATCTGAGGCCATTTGGGGGTATTTGGGGTCGGGTTTGGATATTTCAGGCCGTTTGGGGGTATTTGGGGTTGGTTTTGGGGTACCTGAGGCCCTTTGGGGGTATTTGGGGTCGGGTTTGGGGTATTTGAGGCCGTTTGGGGTATTTGGGGTTGGTTTTGGGGTATCTGAGGCCATTTGGAGTTGGTTTTGGGGTATTTGAGGCCATTTGGGGGTATTTGGGGTCGGGTTTGGGGTATTTGAGGCCCTTTTGGGGGTATTTGGGGTCAGGGGGTTGGTTTTGGGGTAATTTTTCTCCATTTAGGGGTCATTTTGGGGCATTTTGCTCCATTTAGGGCTCATTTTGGGGCATATTTCAGTCATTTTGCTCCATTTAAGGGTCATTTTGGGGCATTTTTTTGGTCATTTTGCTCCATTTAGGGGTCATTTTGGGGCATATTTCAGTCATTTTGCTCCGTTTTGGGGCATTTTGCTCCATTTAGGGGTCATTTAGGGGCATTTTTTCAGTCATTTTTCTCCATTTTAGTGCATTTTGCTCCATTTAGGGCTCATTTTGGGCATTTTTCAGTCATTTTGCTCCATTTTGGGGCATTTTGCTCAATTTGGGGTCATTTTGCTCCATTTTTTGGTCATTTTGCTCCATTTAGGCCTCCTTTTGGGGCATTTTTCAGTCATTTGGGGGCATTTTGCTTCATTTAGGGGTCATTTTGGGGCATTTTTCAGTCATTTTGCTCCATTTTGGGGGCATTTTGCTCCATTTAGGGGTCATTTTGGGCATTTTTCAGTCATTTTGCTCCATTTTTTGGTCATTTTGCTCCATTTAGGGGTCTTTTGGGGGCATTTTTCAGTCATTTTTCTCCATTTTGGTGCATTTCGCTCCATTTAGGGCTCATTTTGGGGGGCATTTTTCAGTCATTTTGCTCCATTTTGGTGCATTTCGCTCCATTTAGGGCTCATTTTGGGGGGCATTTTTCCGTCATTTTTCTCCATTTTTTGGTCATTTTGCTCCATTTAGGGCTCATTTGGGGGGGCATTTTTCAGTCATTTTGCTCCATTTTGAGAGCATTTCGCTCCGTTTCGGGCTCATTTGAGGTTCACCCCCGGCGGGTGCCTGCAGACGCAGTCCCGCCGGATTTTTGGGGGGGTTCTGACTGTTTTTTTGGGGGCTGTTGGGGCGCAGTTCCAGCGGCCCCAGGAGCAGTACCCCCCGCTGAAGTTCGGGACGGTGCCCAACGGCAGCACGGAGAAGAACATCCGCAGCAATTACCCGGCCATGCACAGCTACATGGTGCGCTACAACCAGCGCGGCGTCGAGGACGCGCTGCAGCACCTCAAAACGGGGTACGGGAACGGGAACGGGGGGGAAATGGGGAAAAACGGGGAGAAACGGGGGGAAAATGGGAAAAAAACGGGGGGGAAATGGGGAAAAACGGGGGGAAACGGGGGGAAATGGGGGGAAAAAAACGGGGGGAAATGGGGGGAAATGGGAAAAAACAGGGGGGAATGGGGAAAAATGGGAGGGAAATGGGGGAAAAACGGGGGGAAATGGGAAAAAACGGGGGGAAATGGGGGGAAAATGGGGGGGAATGGGGAAACGGGGGGAAATGGGGGGAAAATGGGGGGAAAATGGGAAAAACCAGGAGGAAATGGGAAAAAACGGGCGGGAAATGGGAAAAACCGGGGGGGAAATGGGGAAAAAAGGGGGGGGAATGGGAAAAAAACGGGAGGGAAAATGGGGGGGGGAAATGGGGGGAAAAGGGGGGAAAACAGGGGGAAATGGGAAAAAAATGGGGGAAACGGAGGAAAAATGGGATTTAGGTGCTGTGGGCAGGGTTTCACGCACAGGTGAGGCTGTGGGCGGGGTTTAGGTGCTGTGGGCGGGGCTTAGGTGCTGTGGGCGGGGTTTATGTGCTGTGGGCGGGGTTTAGCGCACAGGTGAGGCTGTGGGCGGGGTTTAGGTGCTTTGGGCGGGGTTTAGGTGCTTTGGGCAGGGTTTGGCGCACAGGTGAGGCTGTGGGCGGGGTTTAGGTGCTTTGGGCGGGGTTTAGCGCACAGGTGAGGCTGTGGGCGGGGTTTAGGTGCTTTGGGCAGGGTTTGGCGCACAGGTGAGGCTGTGGGCGGGGTTTAGGTGCTGTGGGCAGGGTTTAGGTGCTGTGGGCGGGGTTTGGCGCACAGGTGAGGCTGTGGGCGGGGTTTAGGTGCTGTGGGCAGGGTTTAGGTGCTGTGGGCGGGGTTTGGCGCACAGGTGAGGCTGTGGGCGGGGTTTAGGTGCTTTGGGCGGGGTTTAGGTGCTTTGGGCGGGGGTTTAGGTGCTGTGGGCGGGGTTTAGCGCACAGGTGAGGCTGTGGGCGGGGTTTAGGTGCTTTGGGCGGGGTTTAGGTGCTTTGGGCAGGGTTTGGCGCACAGGTGAGGCTGTGGGCGGGGTTTAGGTGCTTTGGGCGGGGTTTAGCGCACAGGTGAGGCTGTGGGCGGGGTTTAGGTGCTTTGGGCAGGGTTTGGCGCACAGGTGAGGCTGTGGGCGGGGTTTAGGTGCTGTGGGCAGGGTTTAGGTGCTGTGGGCGGGGTTTTGGCGCACAGGTGAGGCTGTGGGCGGGGTTTAGGTGCTGTGGGCAGGGTTTAGGTGCTGTGGGCGGGGTTTGGCGCACAGGTGAGGCTGTGGGCGGGGTTTAGGTGCTTTGGGCGGGGTTTAGGTGCTTTGGGCGGGGTTTAGGTGCTGTGGGCGGGGTTTAGCGCACAGGTGAGGCTGTGGGCGGGGTTTAGGTGCTGTGGGCGGGGTTTAGGTGCTTTGGGCGGGGTTTAGGTGCTGTGGGCAGGGTTTAGGTGCTGTGGGCGGGGTTTGGCGCACAGGTGAGGCTGTGGGCGGGGTTTAGGTGCT
The DNA here is from genome assembly GCF_020740725.1 of Corvus hawaiiensis. Lineage (NCBI taxonomy): Eukaryota > Metazoa > Chordata > Aves > Passeriformes > Corvidae > Corvus > Corvus hawaiiensis. The sequence goes on along the minus strand of NW_025963341.1, from coordinate 5,779 downwards.
TTGGGCGGGGTTTAGGTGCTTTGGGCGGGGTTTAGGTGCTGTGGGCGGGGTTTAGGTGCTGTGGGCGGGGTTTAGCGCACAGGTGAGGCTGTGGGCGGGGTTTAGGTGCTGTGGGCGGGGTTTAGGTGCTTTGGGCAGGGTTTAGGTGCTGTGGGCAGGGTTTAGGTGCTGTGGGCGGGGTTTGGCGCACAGGTGAGGCTGTGGGCGGGGTTTAGGTGCTTTGGGCGGGGTTTAGGTGCTTTGGGCGGGGTTTAGGTGCTGTGGGCAGGGTTTAGGTGCTGTGGGCGGGGTTTGGCGCACAGGTGAGGCTGTGGGCGGGGTTTAGGTGCTGTGGGCGGGGTTTAGGTGCTTTGGGCGGGGTTTAGGTGCTGTGGGCAGGGTTTAGGTGCTGTGGGCGGGGTTTGGCGCACAGGTGAGGCTGTGGGCGGGGTTTAGGTGCTGTGGGCGGGGTTTAGGTGCTGTGGGCAGGGTTTAGGTGCTGTGGGCGGGGTTTAGCGCACAGGTGAGGCTGTGGGCGGGGTTTAGGTGCTTGGGGCGGGGTTTTGGCGCTGTGGGCGTGGCCAATGCCGCTGGGGCGTGTCCCGCAGGAAGCTGGACGCTTTCATCTACGACGCGGCCGTGCTGAACTACATGGCCCGCAAGGAGGAGGGCTGCAAGCTCGTCACCATCGGCTCGGGGAAGGTCTTCGCCTCCACCGGCTACGGCATCGCCCTGCAGAGGGGCTCCCGCTGGAAGCGCCCCGTGGACCTGGCCCTGCTGCAGCTGCTGGGGGACGGTGAATTTGGGGGGGGTCTTTGGGGGGTTTGGGGTGGTCCAAGAGGGGTTTGGGGGGGGGGTTTTGGGAGGTTTAGGGTGTCCTGAGGACCTGCTGGAAACGCCCCACGAAGCACGGCTTGCTCCAGCTCCTGGGGGATGGTGAATTTGGGGGGTCTTTGAGGGGTTTGGGGAGGTCCATGGGTGTCTGGACTTTTTGGGATGTGACCGCCAAGCCCCCTAAAAGGACCCTGTGCCACCTTGAGATGACCCCCAAGCCCTCATGGTGACCTTCAAACCCCTCTGGATGACCCTCCAGCTCCTCCAAATGACCCTCTGACCCCTTGGGATGCCCCCCAACCCGCCCTGCCACCCCCGAATCCCACCAAGATGACCTTCCAGCCTCCCAAGACGACCCCGCAACCCCTCGAGATGACCCCCAACCCCCCCTAACCTCGTCCCCGTGCCCTCCCCAGACGAGATCGAGATGCTGGAGCGGCTGTGGCTGTCGGGGATCTGCCACCAGGAGAAGCTGGAGGTGATGTCCAGCAAACTGGACATCGACAACATGGCCGGGGTGTTCTACATGCTGCTGGTGGCCATGGGGCTGAGCCTGCTGGTCTTCGCCTGGGAGCACCTGGTGCACTGGAAGCTGCGGCACCTGGGCACGCCCGGGCGGCTGCGCTGCCTGCTGGCCATCAGCAGGGTACGGGGACACGGGGGGGACAGCGGGGACACGGGGGGACAGCGGGGACATGGGGGGGACAGTGGGGACATGAGGGGGACAGCGGGGACATGGGGGGGACAGTGGGGACACGGGGGGGACAGTGGGGACATGGGGGGGACAGTGGGGACATGGGGGGGACAGTGGGGACACGGGGGGGACAGTGGGGACATGGGGGGGACAGTGGGGGCATGGGGGAGATGTGGGGACATTGGGGACATGGAAGGACATGGGGACATTGGGGGACACGGGGGGGACATTGAGGACATTGGGGACACGGGGACAGCGAGGGGCACGGGAGGACATTGAGGGATGGGGGGACATGGTGACATTGGGGACACGGGGACAATGGGGGGCACAGGGGGACATTGAGGGGCACGGGGGTGGCATTGGGGACACGGGGACATTGGGGGACATGGGGACAGTGGGGACACGGGGGAACACTGGGGGCACGGGGGGACATTGGGGGCACGGGGGGACAATGGGGGGCACGGGGGGACAATGAGGGGCACGGGGACAGGGTGGGGGCGTGCAGCTCCTCCGCGCAGTGTCCCCCCCGGTGCCACCGTGTCCCCTGTCCCCCCCCCCAGGGCATGTACAGCTGCTGCAGCGCCGAGGACCCCCCCCACGCCCCCCCACCGCCTGCGCGCCCCCTGCGCGCCCCCCACGCCCCCGGCGCTGCCCACGCCCACCCCCCCCCGCGACCCGCCGCCCCACCCCCGAGCGCTGGCGGCCCCCCCGCACGCCCCCCCCCGCGCCGGGGCCCCCCCGAGTCCTTCCACCGCTTCTACGGCCCCATCGAGCCGCAGGGGCTGGGCCGGGGGGGGCCCTGCCCGCGCTCCCCCGCCCCGCACGCCCCCCGCCCCGCTACCCCCCCCCCGCCCCCGGACCCCTTCACGCCGCCCTGGCCGCGCCGCCCCCCCCCCCCGCGGGCTCTACGAGGCTCTGGGGGGGCCCCGGGACGACCCCGACCCCCCCTTCGCCTACGCGCGCTTGGCCTACGAGGACGAGCGCAGCCCCCGCCGCGCCCCCCCGCGAGCGCCCCCGCCGCCCCCCCCCGCGGGGGAGGGGCCCTGGGGGGGGGCGGGGGAGACCCCGAGACGCAGCCCCTGCTGCGGCCCCCCCCGCCCCGCCCCCACCTGTGCCGGGGGCACCCCCACTTCGCGCCCCCTCCCCCCCCCCCCCCGCCCACCACCACCACCACCACCGCCCCCCCCCGCTGTACCCCGAGCTCTCGGACTCGGACTCCGAGGGCTGCGACGCCCCCCCCCCCGCCGCCGCCGCCCCCCCCCGCCGCCCCCTCCGCCGGGCCGCCCCCTCCCCACCCGCAGACGCCGCCGCCCCCCCCCCGCGGGGCCCCCCCCGTGCTGGTGCGGCCCCCCCCACCCCCCCCACTTCTGCACCGTCCCGGGCCGCGAGCGCGGCCCCCCCCCCGCCCCCCCCGGGGCGCTGCTGGTCGGCCGAGAAGCTGGGGGGGCCCTGGGGGGGCTACGGCGGGGGGGCCGCGTGGGGCAGCCTGGAGTTCCTGGGGGCCGCGCCCCCCCCGCTCTACGCGCCCCCCCCGCTGCCCCCCCCGCTGCCGCAGCTGCTCGGCCGAGCGGCTCCGCGACTGGGGACGTGCCGGGGGGGGCCCGCTGGGGCTACTGGGCGCCGGGGGGGGGGGCGGGGGGCCCTGGGGCGGCTTCTGGGCGCGCCCCCCCCCCCCCCCCCGCCGGCACGGCCCCCCCCTGCGCGCGCCGCCCCCCCCCGGCCTCGCGCAGCCTCGAGGACCTGAGCGCCTGGGGGGGGGGGGGCGGCCTGGGCGGGGCTCTGGGGGGGGCTCTGGGGACCCCCCCCACCCCCACCGGGGACCCCCATCCCCTCCCCCGCCCCCCCACCACGGCTGCGGGGGGGGGCGCGGGGGGGCGGAGCCGCTGGGGGCGCGCAGAGGCTCCGCCCACTTCTCCAGCCTCGAGTCCGAGGTATGACCGGGGGGGGGGGGGGGGGGGGGGGCAGAGGGGACACCGCGGGGACACCCCCGGGTGGCACCGCTGGGGGGGGGGGGCTGGTGGCCCCCGCGGCGACAGCGAGGACACGGAGGGGCCCCCCCCGGCTCCTGAGGCGAGGACAAGGACGGGTGGGTGGCACCTGAGGTGACAACGAGGACAGGTCCCTGTGGCAGCCGCGGTGACCAGGACGAGGACACGGAGGGGTCCCCGTGGCCCGAGCGGTGACACCGGGGACGAGGAGGACGAGGAGGAGGAGGAGGAGGACGATGTCACCTGGGTGACGCTGGCAAGGCCAGGGAGGACAAGGACGGGTCCCGTGAAGTGGCACCGAGGAGGACTCGTGGCACTCGTGGTGAGGCCGGCGAGGACGAGGCCGGCTCCGGTGGCAGCTGCGGTGACAGCGAGGACGAGGACGTGTCCCTGAGGCACCCATGGTGGCACTGGTGGTGACGAGGACGTGTCCCTGAGGCACCCACAGTGACACTGGTGGTGACGCTGGGGACAAGGATGACAAGAACACGGACGGGTCCCCCTGAGGTGACACCGGCGAGGACAAGGACAGGTGCCTGTGGCACTCAGAGTGACAACCCTGACCACATGGTCCTTGTGGCCCACGAGGTGACACCGGCGAGGCCAAGGACAGCTCGGTGGCACCTGAGGTGGCACTCGTGGTGGGTGACAAGGATGAGGTCACTGCCCGCGGTGTCACGGTGCAAGGACACGTCCCCGCTGAGGATGTTTTGTCCCCTCGTCCCTGAAGTGCCACCACGGACACGACCTGCGTCACCCCGTCCCCAAGGGTGACACCACGGCCACCAACACGGCCCCGGGGGACAACTCTGGGTGTCCCTGTCCCTGTGGGTGACACTGTGACCCTGTGGGTGACACCAATCAATGCCTGTCCCCACGAGTGACCCCACGTCCCTGTGGGTGACACTGTGACCCTGTGGGTGACACTGTGACCCCACAGGTGACCCCACGTCCCTGTGGGTGACACCACGTCCCCACAGGTGGCACTGTGACCCCTGTGGGTGACCCCGCCGCCCGTCCCCAGGGGTGACCCCACGTCCCCACGGGTGACCACCCCACCGCCACGGAGGCCACGCCCGGTCCCCGAGGGTGACACTGTGACCCCCCCCCAGCCCCCGGAGGACACCACGGCGTCCCCTCCCCCCGCCCCGGGGGGTGACAGCGCGCTGGGGACACTCCTGTCCCCCCACCCGCGCCGTGGGGGATGGGCTGGCACCATCCGCTGTCCCCGTGTCCCTCCCGGGGGCGGCCGCCCCTCCCCCGCCCCGCGCTGCTGATGACGTTTTTAATTAATGAATTAATTAACGGGAGGGGGGAGGGGGGAGACGAAACTGTGAGTGACGGTGACACCGCGACACCGTGACATCGCCGCACCGCGACACCGTGACATCGCCGCACCGCGACTGTGATCGCGGGGCCGCCCCGCGGGCCCCGTGTCCCCCATGTCCCCCATGTCCCTGTCACCCCCGATGTCCCCGTGACCCCCCCCGTCCCCTGTCACCCCCCCTTGGCCCCGTGTCCCCCCATGTCCCTGTCACCCCCCCATGTCCCTGTGACTCCCCCAATGTCCCTGTCACCCCCCCAATGTCCCTGTCACCCCCCCGTGGCCCTGTGGCCCCCAGCCCTTTGTCACCCCCCCTTGTCCCCATCAGCCCAGTCACTCTCCTGTCCCCACAGATGTCCCTGTCACCCCCGTGTCCCCGTGTCCCTCCCATGTCCGTCACCCCCATGTCCCCGTATCCCCGTGTCCCTCCCATGTCCCCGTGTCCCCCCCATGTCCCCGTCACCCCCCTGTCACCCCCCATGTCCCTGTGTCCCCCACGTCCCCCCATGTCCCCATCACCCCCCATGTCCGTCACCGCCCATGTCCCCGTCACCCCCCATGTCCCTGTCACCCCCGTCACCCCCCATGTCTCCATGTCCCTGTCACCCCCCCCATGTCCCCATCACCCCCATGTCCCCGTCACCCCCATGTCCCCGTCACCCCCATGTCCGCGTCACCCCCATGTCCCTGTCACCCCCATGTCCCCGTTACCCCCCCCGTCCCCGTCACCCCCCATGTCCCCATCACCCCCATGTCCCCATCACCCCCATGTCCCTGTCACCCCCGTCACCCCCCATGTCCCCATGTCCCTGTCACCCCCCCATGTCCCCATCACCCCCCATGTCCGTCACCGCCCATGTCCCCGTCACCCCCCATGTCCCTGTCACCCCCGTCACCCCCCATGTCTCCATGTCCCTGTCACCCCCCCCATGTCCCCATCACCCCCATGTCCCCGTCACC